>NW_028167528.1:600000-845000 GCF_963513975.1 Fringilla coelebs
GAGGCATCCTGCGAGAGGCTGAATTCCAGGAGGCACCGGGCAATTTAAGGCCGCAGGCCCCTGAACTGCTGTACAGGCTTTTTCCCTGGGAAACAAAACTCACAAGCCACTGTTCTGGGTGCCAGTTTGCAGGAGCCACCTGGCACTCTCAAACCAGACCAAGTTGGAACTGGTGCCACCTTGCATCTGGGAGGCATCCTGCGAGAGGCCGAATTCCAGGAGGCACCCGGCAATTTAAGGCCGCAGGACCCTGAACCATTGTCCAGGCTTTTTCCCTGGGAAACAAAACTCACAAGCCACTGTTCTGGGTGTCAGTTTTCAGAACTTTATTGGCACTCTCAAACCAGACCAAGTTGGAACTGGTGCCACCTTGCGTCTGGGAGGCATCCTGCGAGAGGAGCAATTCCAGGAGGCACCCGGCAATTTAAGGCCGCAAGACCCTGAACCATTGTACAGGCTTTTTCCCTGGGAAACAAAACTCACAAGCCACTGTTCTGGGTGTCAGTTTTCAGGACCCACTTGGCACTCTCAAACCAGACCAAGTTGGCACTGGTGCCACCTTGCGTTTGGGAGGCATCCTGCGAGAGGTGCAATTCCAGGAGTCACCCGGCAATTTAAGGCTGCAGGCCCCTGAAACATTCTACAGGCTTTTTCCCTGGGAAACAAAACTCACAAGCCACTGTTCTGGGTGTCAGTTTTATGGACCCACTTGGCACTCTCAAACCAGACCAAGTCAGCCCTGGTGCCACCTTGCGTCTGGGAGGCATCCTGCGAGAGGTGCAATTCCAGGAGGCACCCGGCAATTTAAGGCCGCAGGCTCCTGAACCATTGTCCAGGCTTTTTCCCTGGGAAACAAAACTCACAAGCCACTGTTCTGGGTGTCAGTTTTCAGGACCCACTTGGCACTCTCAAACCAGACCAAGTTGGCACTGGTGCCTGTCGCTGTAGGACACGAAAGAACGCACACACGCACCGTTCTCCAGGTGAGAAGGAAAAAAGGGCGTTTATTCTCTGACTCCATAATTTATAGTTTTACAAAGGTAACAGTGGATTGGAGGATGACAGTGCCACCTCCCCACAGACACTGGCTAAAACAACAGTCCGTCAACAGTGTCCGTTTTCACAAGAATGAAAATTATGAGTTGTTTACAGGAAAGTGTGCGGGAAAGTTCTTTACAAGAATGTCAATATCAGAAGGCTTTTCTAGAAATCACAAAAACCCAGGGTGACAGTGCCACCTTGCGTTTGGGAGGCATCCTGCGAGAGGCCGAATTCCAGGAGGCACCCGGCAATTTAAGGCCGCAGGCCCCTGAACTGCTGTACAGGTTTTTTCCCTGGGAAACAAAACTCACAAGCCACTGTTCTAGGTGTCAGTTTTCAGGACACACTTGGCCCTCTCAAACCAGACCAAGTTGGAACTGGTGCCACCTTGCGTCTGGGAGGCATCCTGCGAGAGGCCGATTTCCAGTAGGCACCCGGCAATTTAAGGCCGCAGGCCCCTGAAACATTCTACAGGCTTTTTCCCTGGGAAACAAAACTCACAAGCCACTGTTCTGGGTGTCAGTTTTTAGGACCCACTTGGCACTCTCAAACCAGACCAAGTCTGCCCTGGTGCCACCTTGCGTCTGGGATGCATCCTGCGAGAGGTGCAATTCCAGGAGGCACCCGGCAATTTAAGGCCACAGGCTCCTGAACCATTGTACAGGCTTTTTCCCTGGGAAACAAAACTCAGAAGCCACTGTTCTGGGTGTCAGTTTGCAGGACCCACTTGACACTCTTAAACCAGACCAAGTTGGCACTTGTGCCACCTTGCGTCTGGAAGACATCCTGCGAGAGGCGGATCTCCAGGAGGCACCCGGCTATTTAAGGCGGCGTTACCCTAAACTATTGTACAGGCGTTTTCCCTGGGAAACAAAACTCACAAGCCACTGTTCTGGGTGTCAGTTTTCAGGACCCACTTGGCACTCTCAAACCAGACCAAGTTGGAACTGGTGCCACCTTGCATCTGGGAGGCATCCTGCGAGAGGCCGCATTCTAGGAGGCACCCGGCAATTTAAGGCCGCAGGACCCTGAAACATTGTACAGGCTTTTTCCCTGGGAAACAACACTCACAAGCCACTGTTCTGGGTGTCAGTTTTCAGGACACACTTGGCCCTCTCAAACCAGACCAAGTTGGAACTGGTGCCACCTTGCGTCTGGGAGGCAACCTGCGAGAGGAGCAATTCCAAGAGGCACCCGGCAATTAAAGGGATCAGAACCCTGAAAAATTGTACAGGTTTTCCCTGGGAAACAAAACTCAGAAGCCACTGTTCTGGGTGTCAGTTTGCAGGACCCACTTAGCACTCTCAAACCAGACCAAGTTGGCACTGGTGCCACCTTGCGTCTGGGAGGCATCCTGCGAGAAACCGAATTCCAGGAGGCACCCGGCAATTTAAGGCCGCAGGACCCTGAACCATTGTACAGGCGTTTTCCCTGGGAAACAAAACTCAAAAGCCACTGTTCTGGGTGTCAGTTTTCAGGACCCACTTGACACTCTTAAACCAGACTAAGTTGGCACTGGTGCCACCTTGCCTCTGGAAGACATCCTGCGAGAGGCGAATCTCCAGGAGGCACCCGGCTATTTAAGGCGGCGTTACCCTAAACCATTGTACAGGCGTTTTCCCTGGGAAACAAAACTCACAAGCCACTGTTCTGGGATTTAGTTTTCAGGACACACTTGGAACTCTCGAACCAGACCAAGTTGGAACTGGTGCCACCTTGCGTCGGGGAGGCATCTTGCGAGAGGCTGAATTCCAGGAGGCATCCGGCAAGTTAAGGGATCAGACCCCTGAACCATTGTACAGGCTTTTTCCCTGGGAAACAAAACTCATAAGCCACTGTTCTGGGTGTCAGTTTTCAGGACCCACTTGGCAATCTTAAACCAGACCAAGTTGCCACTGGTGCCACCTAGCGTCGGGGAGGCATCTTGCGAGAGGCTGAATTCCAGGAGGCACCCGGCAATTTAAGGCCTCAGGACCCTGAACTATTGTACAGGCGTTTTCCCTGGGAAAGAAAACTCACAAGCCCCTGTTCTGGGTGTCAGTTTTCAGGACCCACTTGGCACTCTCAAACCAGACCAAGTTGGCACTGGTGCCACCTTGCGTCGGGGAGGCATCCTGGGAGAGGCCGAATTACAGGAGGCACCCGGCAATTTAAGGCCGCAGGACCCTGAACCATTGTACAGGCGTTTTCCCTGGGAAACAAAACTAAAAAGCCACTGTTCTGGGTGTCAGTTTTCAGGACCCACTTGGCACTCTCAAACCAGACCAAGTTGGCACTGGTGCCACCTTGCGTCTTGGAGGCATCCTGGGAGAGGCCGAATTCCAGGAGGCACTCGGCAATTTAAGGGATCAGAACCCTGAACAATTGTACAGGTTTTCCCTGGGAAACAAAACTCAGAAGCCACTGTTCTGGGTGTCAGTTTTCAGGACCCACTTAGCACTCTCAAACCAGAACAACTTGGCACTGGTGCCACCTTGCGTCTGAAAGACATCCTGCGAGGGGCGGATATCCAGGAGGCACCTGGCTATTTAAGGCGTCGTTACCCTAAACCATTTTACAGGCGTTTTCCCTGGGAAACAAAACTCACAAGCCACTGTTCTGGGTGTCAGTTTTCAGGACCCACTTGGCACTCTCAAACCAGACCAAGTTGGCACTGGTGCGACCTTGCGTCTGGGAGGCATCCTGCGAGAGGCCGATTTCCAGGAGGCACCCGGCAATTTAAGGCCTCAGGCCCCTGAAACATTGTACAGGCTTTTTCCCTGGGAAACAAAACTCACAAGCCACTGTTCTGGGTGTCAGTTTTCAGGACCCACTTGGCACTCTGAAACCAGACCAAGTGTGCCCTGGAGCCACCTTGCGTATGGGATGCATCCTGCGAGAGGCTGAATTCCAGGAGGCACCCGGCAATTTAAGGCCGCAGGCTCCTGAAGCATTGTCCAGGCTTTTTCCCTGGGAAACAAAACTCACAAGCCACTGTTCTGGGTGTCAGTTTTCAGGACCCACTTGCCACTCTCAAACCAGACCAAGTTGGAACTGGTGCCACCTTGCGTCTGGGAGGCATCCTGCGAGAGGAGCAATTCCAGGAGGCACCCGGCAATTTAAGGCCGCAGGCCCCTGAACTGCTGTAAAGGATTTTTTCCTTGGGAAGCAAAACTCACAAGCCCCTGTTCTGGGTGTCAGTTTGCAGGAGCCACCTGGCACTCTCAAACCAGACCAAGTTGGAACTGGTGCCACCTTGCCTCTGGGAGGCATCCTGCGAGAGGCTGAATTCCAGGAGGCACACGGCAATTTAAGGCCTCAGGCCCCTGAACCATTCTACAGGTTTTCCCTGAGAAACAAAACTCTGAAGCCACAGTTCTGGGTGTCAGTTTTCAGAACTTTATTGGCGCTCTCAAACCAGACCAAGTTGGCACTGGTGCCACCTTGCGTCTGGGAGGCATCCTGCGAGAAACCGAATTCCAGGAGGCACCCGGCAATTTAAGGCCTCAGGCCCCTGAACCATTGTACAGGCGTTTTCCCTGGGAAACAAAACTCACAAGCCATTGTTCTGGGTGTCAGTTTTCAGAACTTTATTGGCACTCTCAAACCAGACCAAGTTGGAACTGGTGCCACCTTGCGTGATGGAGGCATACTGCGAGAGGTGCAATTCCAGGAGGCACCCGGCAATTTAAGGCCGCAGGACCCTGAACCATTGTACAGGCGTTTTCCCTGGGAAACAAAACTCAGAAGCCACTGTTCTGGGTGTCAGTTTGCAGGACTCACCTGGCACTCTCAAACCAGACCAAGTTGGAACTGGTGCCACCTTGCGTCTGGAAGACATCCTGCGAGAGGCCGAATTCCAGGAGGCACCCGGCTATTTAAGGCGGCGTTACCCTAAACCATTGTACAGGCTTTTTCCCTGGGAAACAAAACTCACAAGCCACTGTTCTGGGATTCAGTTTGCAGGACACACTTGGCACTCTCGAACCAGACCAAGTTGGAACTGGTGCCACCTTGCGTCTGGGAGGCATCCTGAGAGAGGCCGAATTCCAGGAGGCACCCGGCAATTTAAGGCCGCAAGACCCTGAACCATTTTACAGGTTTTTTCCCTGGGAAACAAAACTCACAAGCCACTGTTCTGGGTGTCAGTTTTCCGGACCCACTTGGCAATCTTAAACCAGACCAAGTTGGCACTGGTGCCACCTTGCGTTTGGGAGGCATCCTGAGAGAGGCCGATTTCCAGGAGGCACCCGGCAATTTAAGGCCTCAGGCCCCTTAAACATTCTACAGGCTTTTTCCCTGGGAAACAAAACTCACAAGCCACTGTTCTGGGTGTCAGTTTTATGGACCCATTTGGCACTCTCAAACCAGACCAAGTCTGCCCTGGTGCCACCTTGCGTCTGGGATGCATCCTGCGACAGGCTGAATTCCAGGAGGCACCCGGCAATTTAGGGCCGCAGGCTCCTGAACCATTGTCCAGGCTTTTTCCTTGGGAAACAAAACTCAGAAGCCACTGTTCTGGGTGTCAGTTTTCAGGACCCACTTGGCACTCTCAAAACAAACCAAGTTGGCACTGGTGCCACCTTGCGTTTGGGAGGCATCCTGCGAGAGGCTGAATTCCAGGAGGCACCGGGCAATTTAAGGCCGCAGGCCCCTGAACTGCTGTACAGGCTTTTTCCCTGGGAAACAAAACTCACAAGCCACTGTTCTGGGTGCCAGTTTGCAGGAGCCACCTGGCACTCTCAAACCAGACCAAGTTGGAACTGGTGCCACCTTGCGTCTGGGAGGCATCCTGCGAGAGGCCGAATTCCAGGAGGCACCCGGCAATTCAAGCCCTCAGGCCCCTGAACCATTGTACAGGCTTTTTACCTGGGAAACAAAACTCACAAGCCATTGTTCTGGGTGTCAGTTTTCAGAACTTTATTGGCACTCTTAAACCAGACCAAGTTGGAACTGGTGCCACCTTGCGTCTGGGAGGCATCCTGCGAGAGGAGCAATTCCAGGAGGCACCCGGCAATTTAAGGCCGCAAGGCCCTGAACCATTGTACAGGCTTTTTCCCTAGGAAACAAAACTCACAAGCCACTGTTCTGGGTGTCAGTTTTCAGGACCCACTTGGCACTCTCAAACCAGACCAAGTTGGCACTGGTGCCACCTTGCGTTTGGGAGGCATCCTGCAACAGGCCGAATTCCAGGAGGCACCCGGCAATTTAAGGCTGCAGGCCCCTGAAACATTCTACAGGCTTTTTCCCTGGGAAACAAAACTCACAAGCCACTGTTCTGGGTGTCAGTTTTCAGGACCCACTTGGCTCTCTCAAACCAGACCAAGTTGGAACTGGTGCCACCTTGCGTCTGGGAGGCATCCTGGGAGAGGAGCAATTCCAGGAGGCACCCGGCAATTTAAGGCCGCAGGACCCTGAACCATTTTACAGGCGTTTTCCCTGGGAAACAAAACTAAAAAGCCACTGTTCTGGGTGTCAGTTTTCAGGACCCACTTGGCACTCTCAAACCAGACCAAGTTGGCACTGGTGCCACCTTGCGTCTTGGAGGCATCCTGGGAGAGGCCGAATTCCAGGAGGCACTCGGCAATTTAAGGGATCAGAACCCTGAACAATTGTACAGGTTTTCCCTGGGAAACAAAACTCAGAAGCCACTGTTCTGGGTGTCAGTTTTCAGGACCCACTTAGCACTCTCAAACCAGAACAACTTGGCACTGGTGCCACCTTGCGTCTGAAAGACATCCTGCGAGGGGCGGATATCCAGGAGGCACCTGGCTATTTAAGGCGTCGTTACCCTAAACCATTTTACAGGCGTTTTCCCTGGGAAACAAAACTCACAAGCCACTGTTCTGGGTGTCAGTTTTCAGGACCCACTTGGCACTCTCAAACCAGACCAAGTTGGCACTGGTGCCATCTAGCGTCCAGGAGGCATCCTGCGAGAGGCTGAATTCCAGGAGGCACCCGGCAATTTAAGGCCTCAGGACCCTGAACTATTGTACAGGCGTTTTCCCTGGGAAACAAAACTCACAAGCCCCTGTTCTGGGTGTCAGTTTTCAGGACCCATTTGGCACTCTTAAACCAGACCAAGTTGGCACTGGTGCCACCTTGCGTCGGGGAGGCATCCTGCGAGAGGCCGAATTACAGGAGGCAACCGGCAATTTAAGGCCGCAGGACCCTGAACCATTCTACAGGCTTTTTCCCTGGGAAACAAAACTCACAAGCCACTGTTCTGGGTGTCAGTTTTCAGGACCCACTTGGCACTCTTAAACCAGACCAAGTTGGCACTGGTGCGACCTTGCGTCTGGGAGGCATCCTGCGAGAGGCCGATTTCCAGGAGGCACCCGGCAATTTAAGGCCTCAGGCCCCTGAAACATTGTACAGGCTTTTTCCCTGGGAAACAAAACTCACAAGCCACTGTTCTGGGTGTCAGTTTTCAGGACCCACTTGGCACTCTGAAACCAGACCAAGTGTGCCCTGGAGCCACCTTGCGTATGGGATGCATCCTGCGAGAGGCTGAATTCCAGGAGGCACCCGGCAATTTAAGGCCGCAGGCTCCTGAAGCATTGTCCAGGCTTTTTCCCTGGGAAACAAAACTCACAAGCCACTGTTCTGGGTGTCAGTTTTCAGGACCCACTTGCCACTCTCAAACCAGACCAAGTTGGAACTGGTGCCACCTTGCGTCTGGGAGGCATCCTGCGAGAGGAGCAATTCCAGGAGGCACCCGGCAATTTAAGGCCGCAGGCCCCTGAACTGCTGTAAAGGATTTTTTCCTTGGGAAGCAAAACTCACAAGCCCCTGTTCTGGGTGTCAGTTTGCAGGAGCCACCTGGCACTCTCAAACCAGACCAAGTTGGAACTGGTGCCACCATTCCTCTGGGAGGCATCCTGCGAGAGGCTGAATTCCAGGAGGCACACGGCAATTTAAGGCCTCAGGCCCCTGAACCATTCTACAGGTTTTCCCTGAGAAACAAAACTCTGAAGCCACAGTTCTGGGTGTCAGTTTTCAGAACTTTATTGGCGCTCTCAAACCAGACCAAGTTGGCACTGGTGCCACCTTGCGTCTGGGAGGCATCCTGCGAGAAACCGAATTCCAGGAGGCACCCGGCAATTTAAGGCCTCAGGCCCCTGAACCATTGTACAGGCGTTTTCCCTGGGAAACAAAACTCACAAGCCATTGTTCTGGGTGTCAGTTTTCAGAACTTTATTGGCACTCTCAAACCAGACCAAGTTGGAACTGGTGCCACCTTGCGTGATGGAGGCATACTGCGAGAGGTGCAATTCCAGGAGGCACCCGGCAATTTAAAGCCGCAGGACCCTGAACCATTGTACAGGCGTTTTCCCTGGGAAACAAAACTCAGAAGCCACTGTTCTGGGTGTCAGTTTGCAGGACTCACCTGGCACTCTCAAACCAGACCAAGTTGGAACTGGTGCCACCTTGCGTCTGGAAGACATCCTGCGAGAGGCCGAATTCCAGGAGGCACCCGGCTATTTAAGGCGGCGTTACCCTAAACCATTGTACAGGCTTTTTCCCTGGGAAACAAAACTCACAAGCCACTGTTCTGGGATTCAGTTTGCAGGACACACTTGGCACTCTCGAACCAGACCAAGTTGGAACTGGTGCCACCTTGCGTCTGGGAGGCATCCTGAGAGAGGCCGAATTCCAGGAGGCACCCGGCAATTTAAGGCCGCAAGACCCTGAACCATTTTACAGGCGTTTTCCCTGGGAAACAAAACTCACAAGCCACTGTTCTGGGTGTCAGTTTTCCGGACCCACTTGGCAATCTTAAACCAGACCAAGTTGGCACTGGTGCCACCTTGCGTTTGGGAGGCATCCTGAGAGAGGCCGATTTCCAGGAGGCACCCGGCAATTTAAGGCCTCAGGCCCCTTAAACATTCTACAGGCTTTTTCCCTGGGAAACAAAACTCACAAGCCACTGTTCTGGGTGTCAGTTTTATGGACCCATTTGGCACTCTCAAACCAGACCAAGTCTGCCCTGGTGCCACCTTGCGTCTGGGATGCATCCTGCGACAGGCTGAATTCCAGGAGGCACCCGGCAATTTAGGGCCGCAGGCTCCTGAACCATTGTCCAGGCTTTTTCCTTGGGAAACAAAACTCAGAAGCCACTGTTCTGGGTGTCAGTTTTCAGGACCCACTTGGCACTCTCAAAACAAACCAAGTTGGCACTGGTGCCACCTTGCGTTTGGGAGGCATCCTGCGAGAGGCTGAATTCCAGGAGGCACCGGGCAATTTAAGGCCGCAGGCCCCTGAACTGCTGTACAGGCTTTTTCCCTGGGAAACAAAACTCACAAGCCACTGTTCTGGGTGCCAGTTTGCAGGAGCCACCTGGCACTCTCAAACCAGACCAAGTTGGAACTGGTGCCACCTTGCATCTGGGAGGCATCCTGCGAGAGGCCGAATTCCAGGAGGCACCCGGCAATTTAAGGCCGCAGGACCCTGAACCATTGTCCAGGCTTTTTCCCTGGGAAACAAAACTCACAAGCCACTGTTCTGGGTGTCAGTTTTCAGAACTTTATTGGCACTCTCAAACCAGACCAAGTTGGAACTGGTGCCGCCTTGCGTCTGGGAGGCATCCTGCGAGAGGAGCAATTCCAGGAGGCACCCGGCAATTTAAGGCCGCAAGACCCTGAACCATTGTACAGGCTTTTTCCCTGGGAAACAAAACTCACAAGCCACTGTTCTGGGTGTCAGTTTTCAGGACCCACTTGGCACTCTCAAACCAGACCAAGTTGGCACTGGTGCCACCTTGCGTTTGGGAGGCATCCTGCGAGAGGTGCAATTCCAGGAGTCACCCGGCAATTTAAGGCTGCAGGCCCCTGAAACATTCTACAGGCTTTTTCCCTGGGAAACAAAACTCACAAGCCACTGTTCTGGGTGTCAGTTTTATGGACCCACTTGGCACTCTCAAACCAGACCAAGTCAGCCCTGGTGCCACCTTGCGTCTGGGAGGCATCCTGCGAGAGGTGCAATTCCAGGAGGCACCCGGCAATTTAAGGCCGCAGGCTCCTGAACCATTGTCCAGGCTTTTTCCCTGGGAAACAAAACTCACAAGCCACTGTTCTGGGTGTCAGTTTTCAGGACCCACTTGGCACTCTCAAACCAGACCAAGTTGGCACTGGTGCCTGTCGCTGTAGGACACGAAAGAACGCACACACGCACCGTTCTCCAGGTGAGAAGGAAAAAAGGGCGTTTATTCTCTGACTCCATAATTTATAGTTTTACAAAGGTAACAGTGGATTGGAGGATGACAGTGCCACCTCCCCACAGACACTGGCTAAAACAACAGTCCGTCAACAGTGTCCGTTTTCACAAGAATGAAAATTATGAGTTGTTTACAGGAAAGTGTGCGGGAAAGTTCTTTACAAGAATGTCAATATCAGAAGGCTTTTCTAGAAATCACAAAAACCCAGGGTGACAGTGCCACCTTGCGTTTGGGAGGCATCCTGCGAGAGGCCGAATTCCAGGAGGCACCCGGCAATTTAAGGCCGCAGGCCCCTGAACTGCTGTACAGGTTTTTTCCCTGGGAAACAAAACTCACAAGCCACTGTTCTAGGTGTCAGTTTTCAGGACACACTTGGCCCTCTCAAACCAGACCAAGTTGGAACTGGTGCCACCTTGCGTCTGGGAGGCATCCTGCGAGAGGCCGATTTCCAGTAGGCACCCGGCAATTTAAGGCCGCAGGCCCCTGAACCATTCTACAGGCTTTTTCCCTGGGAAACAAAACTCACAAGCCACTGTTCTGGGTGTCAGTTTTTAGGACCCACTTGGCACTCTCAAACCAGACCAAGTCTGCCCTGGTGCCACCTTGCGTCTGGGATGCATCCTGCGAGAGGTGCAATTCCAGGAGGCACCCGGCAATTTAAGGCCACAGGCTCCTGAACCATTGTACAGGCTTTTTCCCTGGGAAACAAAACTCAGAAGCCACTGTTCTGGGTGTCAGTTTGCAGGACCCACTTGACACTCTTAAACCAGACCAAGTTGGCACTTGTGCCACCTTGCGTCTGGAAGACATCCTGCGAGAGGCGGATCTCCAGGAGGCACCCGGCTATTTAAGGCGGCGTTACCCTAAACTATTGTACAGGCGTTTTCCCTGGGAAACAAAACTCACAAGCCACTGTTCTGGGTGTCAGTTTTCAGGACCCACTTGGCACTCTCAAACCAGACCAAGTTGGAACTGGTGCCACCTTGCATCTGGGAGGCATCCTGCGAGAGGCCGCATTCTAGGAGGCACCCGGCAATTTAAGGCCGCAGGACCCTGAACCATTGTACAGGCTTTTTCCCTGGGAAACAACACTCACAAGCCACTGTTCTGGGTGTCAGTTTTCAGGACACACTTGGCCCTCTCAAACCAGACCAAGTTGGAACTGGTGCCACCTTGCGTCTGGGAGGCAACCTGCGAGAGGAGCAATTCCAAGAGGCACCCGGCAATTAAAGGGATCAGAACCCTGAAAAATTGTACAGGTTTTCCCTGGGAAACAAAACTCAGAAGCCACTGTTCTGGGTGTCAGTTTGCAGGACCCACTTAGCACTCTCAAACCAGACCAAGTTGGCACTGGTGCCACCTTGCGTCTGGGAGGCATCCTGCGAGAAACCGAATTCCAGGAGGCACCCGGCAATTTAAGGCCGCAGGACCCTGAACCATTGTACAGGCGTTTTCCCTGGGAAACAAAACTCAAAAGCCACTGTTCTGGGTGTCAGTTTTCAGGACCCACTTGACACTCTTAAACCAGACTAAGTTGGCACTGGTGCCACCTTGCCTCTGGAAGACATCCTGCGAGAGGCGAACCTCCAGGAGGCACCCGGCTATTTAAGGCGGCGTTACCCTAAACCATTGTACAGGCGTTTTCCCTGGGAAACAAAACTCACAAGCCACTGTTCTGGGATTTAGTTTTCAGGACACACTTGGAACTCTCGAACCAGACCAAGTTGGAACTGGTGCCACCTTGCGTCGGGGAGGCATCTTGCGAGAGGCTGAATTCCAGGAGGCATCCGGCAAGTTAAGGGATCAGACCCCTGAACCATTGTACAGGCTTTTTCCCTGGGAAACAAAACTCATAAGCCACTGTTCTGGGTGTCAGTTTTCAGGACCCACTTGGCAATCTTAAACCAGACCAAGTTGCCACTGGTGCCACCTAGCGTCGGGGAGGCATCTTGCGAGAGGCTGAATTCCAGGAGGCACCCGGCAATTTAAGGCCTCAGGACCCTGAACTATTGTACAGGCGTTTTCCCTGGGAAAGAAAACTCACAAGCCCCTGTTCTGGGTGTCAGTTTTCAGGACCCACTTGGCACTCTCAAACCAGACCAAGTTGGCACTGGTGCCACCTTGCGTCGGGGAGGCATCCTGGGAGAGGCCGAATTACAGGAGGCACCCGGCAATTTAAGGCCGCAGGACCCTGAACCATTGTACAGGCGTTTTCCCTGGGAAACAAAACTAAAAAGCCACTGTTCTGGGTGTCAGTTTTCAGGACCCACTTGGCACTCTCAAACCAGACCAAGTTGGCACTGGTGCCACCTTGCGTCTTGGAGGCATCCTGGGAGAGGCCGAATTCCAGGAGGCACTCGGCAATTTAAGGGATCAGAACCCTGAACAATTGTACAGGTTTTCCCTGGGAAACAAAACTCAGAAGCCACTGTTCTGGGTGTCAGTTTTCAGGACCCACTTAGCACTCTCAAACCAGAACAACTTGGCACTGGTGCCACCTTGCGTCTGAAAGACATCCTGCGAGGGGCGGATATCCAGGAGGCACCTGGCTATTTAAGGCGTCGTTACCCTAAACCATTTTACAGGCGTTTTCCCTGGGAAACAAAACTCACAAGCCACTGTTCTGGGTGTCAGTTTTCAGGACCCACTTGGCACTCTCAAACCAGACCAAGTTGGCACTGGTGCCATCTAGCGTCCAGGAGGCATCCTGCGAGAGGCTGAATTCCAGGAGGCACCCGGCAATTTAAGGCCTCAGGACCCTGAACTATTGTACAGGCGTTTTCCCTGGGAAACAAAACTCACAAGCCCCTGTTCTGGGTGTCAGTTTTCAGGACCCATTTGGCACTCTTAAACCAGACCAAGTTGGCACTGGTGCCACCTTGCGTCGGGGAGGCATCCTGGGAGAGGCCGAATTACAGGAGGCACCCGGCAATTTAAGGCCGCAGGACCCTGAACCATTCTACAGGCTTTTTCCCTGGGAAACAAAACTCACAAGCCACTGTTCTGGGTGTCAGTTTTCAGGACCCACTTGGCACTCTTAAACCAGACCAAGTTGGCACTGGTGCGACCTTGCGTCTGGGAGGCATCCTGCGAGAGGCCGATTTCCAGGAGGCACCCGGCAATTTAAGGCCTCAGGCCCCTGAAACATTGTACAGGCTTTTTCCCTGGGAAACAAAACTCACAAGCCACTGTTCTGGGTGTCAGTTTTCAGGACCCACTTGGCACTCTGAAACCAGACCAAGTGTGCCCTGGAGCCACCTTGCGTATGGGATGCATCCTGCGAGAGGCTGAATTCCAGGAGGCACCCGGCAATTTAAGGCCGCAGGCTCCTGAAGCATTGTCCAGGCTTTTTCCCTGGGAAACAAAACTCACAAGCCACTGTTCTGGGTGTCAGTTTTCAGGACCCACTTGCCACTCTCAAACCAGACCAAGTTGGAACTGGTGCCACCTTGCGTCTGGGAGGCATCCTGCGAGAGGAGCAATTCCAGGAGGCACCCGGCAATTTAAGGCCGCAGGCCCCTGAACTGCTGTAAAGGATTTTTTCCTTGGGAAGCAAAACTCACAAGCCCCTGTTCTGGGTGTCAGTTTGCAGGAGCCACCTGGCACTCTCAAACCAGACCAAGTTGGAACTGGTGCCACCTTGCCTCTGGGAGGCATCCTGCGAGAGGCTGAATTCCAGGAGGCACACGGCAATTTAAGGCCTCAGGCCCCTGAACCATTCTACAGGTTTTCCCTGAGAAACAAAACTCTGAAGCCACAGTTCTGGGTGTCAGTTTTCAGAACTTTATTGGCGCTCTCAAACCAGACCAAGTTGGCACTGGTGCCACCTTGCGTCTGGGAGGCATCCTGCGAGAAACCGAATTCCAGGAGGCACCCGGCAATTTAAGGCCTCAGGCCCCTGAACCATTGTACAGGCGTTTTCCCTGGGAAACAAAACTCACAAGCCATTGTTCTGGGTGTCAGTTTTCAGAACTTTATTGGCACTCTCAAACCAGACCAAGTTGGAACTGGTGCCACCTTGCGTGATGGAGGCATACTGCGAGAGGTGCAATTCCAGGAGGCACCCGGCAATTTAAGGCCGCAGGACCCTGAACCATTGTACAGGCGTTTTCCCTGGGAAACAAAACTCAGAAGCCACTGTTCTGGGTGTCAGTTTGCAGGACTCACCTGGCACTCTCAAACCAGACCAAGTTGGAACTGGTGCCACCTTGCGTCTGGAAGACATCCTGCGAGAGGCCGAATTCCAGGAGGCACCCGGCTATTTAAGGCGGCGTTACCCTAAACCATTGTACAGGCTTTTTCCCTGGGAAACAAAACTCACAAGCCACTGTTCTGGGATTCAGTTTGCAGGACACACTTGGCACTCTCGAACCAGACCAAGTTGGAACTGGTGCCACCTTGCGTCTGGGAGGCATCCTGAGAGAGGCCGAATTCCAGGAGGCACCCGGCAATTTAAGGCCGCAAGACCCTGAACCATTTTACAGGCGTTTTCCCTGGGAAACAAAACTCACAAGCCACTGTTCTGGGTGTCAGTTTTCCGGACCCACTTGGCAATCTTAAACCAGACCAAGTTGGCACTGGTGCCACCTTGCGTTTGGGAGGCATCCTGAGAGAGGCCGATTTCCAGGAGGCACCCGGCAATTTAAGGCCTCAGGCCCCTTAAACATTCTACAGGCTTTTTCCCTGGGAAACAAAACTCACAAGCCACTGTTCTGGGTGTCAGTTTTATGGACCCATTTGGCACTCTCAAACCAGACCAAGTCTGCCCTGGTGCCACCTTGCGTCTGGGATGCATCCTGCGACAGGCTGAATTCCAGGAGGCACCCGGCAATTTAGGGCCGCAGGCTCCTGAACCATTGTCCAGGCTTTTTCCTTGGGAAACAAAACTCAGAAGCCACTGTTCTGGGTGTCAGTTTTCAGGACCCACTTGGCACTCTCAAAACAAACCAAGTTGGCACTGGTGCCACCTTGCGTTTGGGAGGCATCCTGCGAGAGGCTGAATTCCAGGAGGCACCGGGCAATTTAAGGCCGCAGGCCCCTGAACTGCTGTACAGGCTTTTTCCCTGGGAAACAAAACTCACAAGCCACTGTTCTGGGTGCCAGTTTGCAGGAGCCACCTGGCACTCTCAAACCAGACCAAGTTGGAACTGGTGCCACCTTGCATCTGGGAGGCATCCTGCGAGAGGCCGAATTCCAGGAGGCACCCGGCAATTTAAGGCCGCAGGACCCTGAACCATTGTCCAGGCTTTTTCCCTGGGAAACAAAACTCACAAGCCACTGTTCTGGGTGTCAGTTTTCAGAACTTTATTGGCACTCTCAAACCAGACCAAGTTGGAACTGGTGCCACCTTGCGTCTGGGAGGCATCCTGCGAGAGGAGCAATTCCAGGAGGCACCCGGCAATTTAAGGCCGCAAGACCCTGAACCATTGTACAGGCTTTTTCCCTGGGAAACAAAACTCACAAGCCACTGTTCTGGGTGTCAGTTTTCAGGACCCACTTGGCACTCTCAAACCAGACCAAGTTGGCACTGGTGCCACCTTGCGTTTGGGAGGCATCCTGCGAGAGGTGCAATTCCAGGAGTCACCCGGCAATTTAAGGCTGCAGGCCCCTGAAACATTCTACAGGCTTTTTCCCTGGGAAACAAAACTCACAAGCCACTGTTCTGGGTGTCAGTTTTATGGACCCACTTGGCACTCTCAAACCAGACCAAGTCAGCCCTGGTGCCACCTTGCGTCTGGGAGGCATCCTGCGAGAGGTGCAATTCCAGGAGGCACCCGGCAATTTAAGGCCGCAGGCTCCTGAACCATTGTCCAGGCTTTTTCCCTGGGAAACAAAACTCACAAGCCACTGTTCTGGGTGTCAGTTTTCAGGACCCACTTGGCACTCTCAAACCAGACCAAGTTGGCACTGGTGCCTGTCGCTGTAGGACACGAAAGAACGCACACACGCACCGTTCTCCAGGTGAGAAGGAAAAAAGGGCGTTTATTCTCTGACTCCATAATTTATAGTTTTACAAAGGTAACAGTGGATTGGAGGATGACAGTGCCACCTCCCCACAGACACTGGCTAAAACAACAGTCCGTCAACAGTGTCCGTTTTCACAAGAATGAAAATTATGAGTTGTTTACAGGAAAGTGTGCGGGAAAGTTCTTTACAAGAATGTCAATATCAGAAGGCTTTTCTAGAAATCACAAAAACCCAGGGTGACAGTGCCACCTTGCGTTTGGGAGGCATCCTGCGAGAGGCCGAATTCCAGGAGGCACCCGGCAATTTAAGGCCGCAGGCCCCTGAACTGCTGTACAGGTTTTTTCCCTGGGAAACAAAACTCACAAGCCACTGTTCTAGGTGTCAGTTTTCAGGACACACTTGGCCCTCTCAAACCAGACCAAGTTGGAACTGGTGCCACCTTGCGTCTGGGAGGCATCCTGCGAGAGGCCGATTTCCAGTAGGCACCCGGCAATTTAAGGCCGCAGGCCCCTGAAACATTCTACAGGCTTTTTCCCTGGGAAACAAAACTCACAAGCCACTGTTCTGGGTGTCAGTTTTTAGGACCCACTTGGCACTCTCAAACCAGACCAAGTCTGCCCTGGTGCCACCTTGCGTCTGGGATGCATCCTGCGAGAGGTGCAATTCCAGGAGGCACCCGGCAATTTAAGGCCACAGGCTCCTGAACCATTGTACAGGCTTTTTCCCTGGGAAACAAAACTCAGAAGCCACTGTTCTGGGTGTCAGTTTGCAGGACCCACTTGACACTCTTAAACCAGACCAAGTTGGCACTTGTGCCACCTTGCGTCTGGAAGACATCCTGCGAGAGGCGGATCTCCAGGAGGCACCCGGCTATTTAAGGCGGCGTTACCCTAAACTATTGTACAGGCGTTTTCCCTGGGAAACAAAACTCACAAGCCACTGTTCTGGGTGTCAGTTTTCAGGACCCACTTGGCACTCTCAAACCAGACCAAGTTGGAACTGGTGCCACCTTGCATCTGGGAGGCATCCTGCGAGAGGCCGCATTCTAGGAGGCACCCGGCAATTTAAGGCCGCAGGACCCTGAACCATTGTACAGGCTTTTTCCCTGGGAAACAACACTCACAAGCCACTGTTCTGGGTGTCAGTTTTCAGGACACACTTGGCCCTCTCAAACCAGACCAAGTTGGAACTGGTGCCACCTTGCGTCTGGGAGGCAACCTGCGAGAGGAGCAATTCCAAGAGGCACCCGGCAATTAAAGGGATCAGAACCCTGAAAAATTGTACAGGTTTTCCCTGGGAAACAAAACTCAGAAGCCACTGTTCTGGGTGTCAGTTTGCAGGACCCACTTAGCACTCTCAAACCAGACCAAGTTGGCACTGGTGCCACCTTGCGTCTGGGAGGCATCCTGCGAGAAACCGAATTCCAGGAGGCACCCGGCAATTTAAGGCCGCAGGACCCTGAACCATTGTACAGGCGTTTTCCCTGGGAAACAAAACTCAAAAGCCACTGTTCTGGGTGTCAGTTTTCAGGACCCACTTGACACTCTTAAACCAGACTAAGTTGGCACTGGTGCCACCTTGCCTCTGGAAGACATCCTGCGAGAGGCGAATCTCCAGGAGGCACCCGGCTATTTAAAGCGGCGTTACCCTAAACCATTGTACAGGCGTTTTCCCTGGGAAACAAAACTCACAAGCCACTGTTCTGGGATTTAGTTTTCAGGACACACTTGGAACTCTCGAACCAGACCAAGTTGGAACTGGTGCCACCTTGCGTCAGGGAGGCATCTTGCGAGAGGCTGAATTCCAGGAGGCATCCGGCAAGTTAAGGGATCAGACCCCTGAACCATTGTACAGGCTTTTTCCCTGGGAAACAAAACTCATAAGCCACTGTTCTGGGTGTCAGTTTTCAGGACCCACTTGGCAATCTTAAACCAGACCAAGTTGCCACTGGTGCCACCTAGCGTCGGGGAGGCATCTTGCGAGAGGCTGAATTCCAGGAGGCACCCGGCAATTTAAGGCCTCAGGACCCTGAACTATTGTACAGGCGTTTTCCCTGGGAAAGAAAACTCACAAGCCCCTGTTCTGGGTGTCAGTTTTCAGGACCCACTTGGCACTCTCAAACCAGACCAAGTTGGCACTGGTGCCACCTTGCGTCGGGGAGGCATCCTGGGAGAGGCCGAATTACAGGAGGCACCCGGCAATTTAAGGCCGCAGGACCCTGAACCATTGTACAGGCTTTTTCCCTGGGAAACAAAACTCACAAGCCACTGTTCTGGGTGTCAGTTTTCAGGACCCACTTGGCACTCTTAAACCAGACCAAGTTGGCACTGGTGCGACCTTGCGTCTGGGAGGCATCCTGAGAGAGGCCGATTTCCAGGAGGCACCCGGCAATTTAAGGCCTCAGGCCCCTGAAACATTGTACAGGCTTTTTCCCTGGGAAACAAAACTCACAAGCCACTGTTCTGGGTGTCAGTTTTCAGGACACACTTGGCACTCTGAAACCAGACCAAGTGTGCCCTGGAGCCACCTTGCGTCTGGGAGGCATCCTGCGAGAGGCTGAATTCCAGGAGGCACCCGGCAATTTAAGGCCGCAGGCTCCTGAACCATTGTCCAGGCTTTTTCCCTGGGAAACAAAACTCACAAGCCACTGTTCTGGGTGTCAGTTTTCAGGACCCACTTGGCACTCTCAAACCAGACCAAGTTGGAACTGGTGCCACCTTGCGTCTGGGAGGCATCCTGCGAGAGGAGCAATTCCAGGAGGCACCCGGCAATTTAAGGCCGCAGGCCCCTGAACTGCTGTAAAGGATTTTTTCCTTGGGAAACAAAACTCACAAGCCCCTGTTCTGGGTGTCAGTTTGCAGGAGCCACCTGGCACTCTCAAACCAGACCAAGTTGGAACTGGTGCCACCTTGCGTCTGGAAGACATCCTGCGAGAGGCCGAATTCCAGGAGGCACCCGGCTATTTAAGGCGGCGTTACCCTAAACCATTGTACAGGCTTTTTCCCTGGGAAACAAAACTCACAAGCCACTGTTCTTGGATTCAGTTTGCAGGACACACTTGGCACTCTCGAACCAGACCAAGTTGGAACTGGTGCCACCTTGCGTCTGGGAGGCATCCTGAGAGAGGCGGAATTCCAGGAGGCACCCGGCAATTTAAGGCCGCAGGACCCTGAACCATTGTACAGGCGTTTTCCCTGGGAAACAAAACTCACAAGCCACTGCTCTGGGTGTCAGTTTTCCGGACCCACTTGGCAATCTTAAACCAGACCAAGTTGGCACTGGTGCCACCTTGCGTCTGGGAGGCATCCTGAGAGAGGCCGATTTCCAGGAGGCACCCGGCAATTTAAGGCCTCAGGCCCCTTAAACATTCTACAGGCTTTTTCCCTGGGAAACAAAACTCACAAGCCACTGTTCTGGGTGTCAGTTTTATGGACCCATTTGGCACTCTCAAACCAGACCAAGTTGGCACTGGTGCCACCTTGCGTCTGGGATGCATCCTGCGACAGGCTGAATTCCAGGAGGCACCCGGCAATTAAGGGCCGCAGGCTCCTGAAGCATTGTCCAGGCTTTTTCCCTGGGAAACAAAACTCAGAAGCCACTGTTCTGGATGTCAGTTTTCAGGACCCACTTGGCACTCTCAAACCAAACCAAGTTGGCACTGGTGCAACCTTGCGTTTGGGAGGCATCCTGCGAGAGGCTGAATTCCAGGAGGCACCCGGCAATTTAAGGCCGCAGGCCCCTGAACTGCTGTACAGGTTTTTTCCCTGGGAAACAAAACTCACAAGCCACTGTTCTGGGTGCCACTTTGCAGGAGCCACCTGGCACTCTCAAACCAGACCAAGTTGAAACTGGTGCCACCTTGCATCTGGGAGGCATCCTGCGAGAGGCCGAATTCCAGGAGGCACCCGGATTTAAGGCCGCAGGACCCTGAACCATTGTACAGGCTTTTTCCCTGGGAAACAACACTCACAAGCCACTGTTCTGGGTGTCAGTTTTCAGAACTTTATTGGCACTCTGAAACCAGACCAAGTTGGCACTGGTGCCACCTTGCGTCTGGGAGGCATCCTGCGAGAAACCGAATTCCAGGAGGCACCCGGCAATTTAAGGTCGCAGGACCCTGAACCATTGTACAGGCGTTTTCCCTGGGAAACAAAACTCAAAAGCCACTGTTCTGGGTGTCAGTTTTCAGGACCCACTTGGCACTCCTAAACCAGACTAAGTTGGCACTGGTGCCACCTTGCCTCTGGAAGACATCCTGCGAGAGGCGAATCTCCAGGAGGCACCCGGCTATTTAAGGCGGCGTTACCCTAAACCATTGTACAGGCGTTTTCCCTGGGAAACAACACTCACAAGCCACTGTTCTGGGATTTAGTTTTCAGGACACACTTGGAACTCTCGAACCAGACCAAGTTGGAATGGTGCCACCTTGCGTCGGGGAGGCATCTTGCGAGAGGCTGAATTCCAGGAGGCACCCGGCAAGTTAAGGGATCAGACCCCTGAACCATTGTACAGGCTTTTTCCCTGGGAAACAAAACTCATAAGCCACTGTTCTGGGTGTCAGTTTTCAGGACCCACTTGGCAATCTTAAACCAGACCAAGTTGCCACTGGTGCCACCTAGCGTCGGGGAGGCATCTTGCGAGAGGCTGAATTCCAGGAGGCACCCGGCAATTTAAGGCCTCAGGACCCTGAACTATTGTACAGGCGTTTTCCCTGGGAAACAAAACTCACAAGCCCCTGTTCTGGGTGTCAGTTTTCAGGACCCACTTGGCACTCTTAAACCAGACCAAGTTGGCACTGGTGCCACCTTGCGTCGGGGAGGCATCCTGGGAGAGGCCGAATTACAGGAGGCACCCGGCAATTTAAGGCCGCAGGACCCTGAACCATTGTACAGGCTTTTTCCCTGGGAAACAAAACTCACAAGCCACTGTTCTGGGTGTCAGTTTTCAGGACCCACTTGGCACTCTTAAACCAGACCAAGTTGGCACTGGTGCCACCTTGCGTCTGGGAGGCATCCTGCGAGAGGCCGATTTCCAGGAGGCACCCGGCAATTTAAGGCCTCAGGCCCCTGAAACATTGTACAGGCTTTTTCCCTGGGAAACAAAACTCACAAGCCACTGTTCTGGGTGTCAGTTTTCAGGACCCACTTGGCACTCTGAAACCAGACCAAGTGTGCCCTGGAGCCACCTTGCGTCTGGGATGCATCCTGCGAGAGGCTGAATTCCAGGAGGCACCCGGCAATTTAAGGCCGAAGGCTCCTGAACCATTGTCCAGGCTTTTTCCCTGGGAAACAAAACTCACAAGCCACTGTTCTGGGTGTCAGTTTGCAGGAGCCACCTGGCACTCTCAAACCAGACCAAGTTGGAACTGGTGCCACCTTGCGTCTGGGAGGCATCCTGCGAGAGGAGCAATTCCAGGAGGCACCCGGCAATTTAAGGCCGCAGGCCCCTGAACTGCTGTAAAGGATTTTTTCCTTGGGAAACAAAACTCACAAGCCCCTGTTCTGGGTGTCAGTTTGCAGGAGCCACCTGGCACTCTCAAACCAGACCAAGTTGGAACTGGTGCCACCTTGCGTCTGGAAGACATCCTGCGAGAGGCCGAATTCCAGGAGGCACCCGGCTATTTAAGGCGGCGTTACCCTAAACCATTGTACAGGCTTTTTCCCTGGGAAACAAAACTCACAAGCCACTGTTCTGGGATTCAGTTTGCAGGACACACTTGGCACTCTCGAACCAGACCAAGTTGGAACTGGTGCCACCTTGCGTCTGGGAGGCATCCTGAGAGAGGCCGAATTCCAGGAGGCACCCGGCAATTTAAGGCCGCAGGACCCTGAACCATTGTACAGGCGTTTTCCCTGGGAAACAAAACTCACAAGCCACTGCTCTGGGTGTCAGTTTTCCGGACCCACTTGGCAATCTTAAACCAGACCAAGTTGGCACTGGTGCCACCTTGCGTCTGGGAGGCATCCTGAGAGAGGCCGATTTCCAGGAGGCACCCGGCAATTTAAGGCCTCAGGCCCCTTAAACGTTCTACAGGCTTTTTCCCTGGGAAACAAAACTCACAAGCCACTGTTCTGGGTGTCAGTTTTATGGACCCATTTGGCACTCTCAAACCAGACCAAGTTGGCACTGGTGCCACCTTGCGTCTGGGATGCATCCTGCGACAGGCTGAATTCCAGGAGGCACCCGGCAATTAAGGGCCGCAGGCTCCTGAACCATTGTCCAGGCTTTTTCCCTGGGAAACAAAACTCAGAAGCCACTGTTCTGGATGTCAGTTTTCAGGACCCACTTGGCACTCTCAAACCAAACCAAGTTGGCACTGGTGCCACCTTGCGTTTGGGAGGCATCCTGCGAGAGGCTGAATTCCAGGAGGCACCCGGCAATTTAAGGCCGCAGGCCCCTGAACTGCTGTACAGGTTTTTTCCCTGGGAAACAAAACTCACAAGCCACTGTTCTGGGTGCCAGTTTGCAGGAGCCACCTGGCACTCTCAAACCAGACCAAGTTGGAACTGGTGCCACCTTGCGTCTGGGAGGCATCCTGAGAGAGGCCGAATTCCAGGAGGCACCCGGCAATTTAAGGCCGCAGGACCCTGAACCATTGTACAGGCGTTTTCCCTGGGAAACAAAACTCACAAGCCACTGCTCTGGGTGTCAGTTTTCCGGACCCACTTGGCAATCTTAAACCAGACCAAGTTGGCACTGGTGCCACCTTGCGTCTGGGAGGCATCCTGAGAGAGGCCGATTTCCAGGAGGCACCCGGCAATTTAAGGCCTCAGGCCCCTTAAACATTCTACAGGCTTTTTCCCTGGGAAACAAAACTCACAAGCCACTGTTCTGGGTGTCAGTTTTATGGACCCATTTGGCACTCTCAAACCAGACCAAGTTGGCACTGGTGCCACCTTGCGTCTGGGATGCATCCTGCGACAGGCTGAATTCCAGGAGGCACCCGGCAATTAAGGGCCGCAGGCTCCTGAACCATTGTCCAGGCTTTTTCCCTGGGAAACAAAACTCAGAAGCCACTGTTCTGGATGTCAGTTTTCAGGACCCACTTGGCACTCTCAAACCAAACCAAGTTGGCACTGGTGCCACCTTGCGTTTGGGAGGCATCCTGCGAGAGGCTGAATTCCAGGAGGCACCCGGCAATTTAAGGTTGCAGGCCCCTGAACTGCTGTACAGGTTTTTTCCCTGGGAAACAAAACTCACAAGCCACTGTTCTGGGTGCCAGTTTGCAGGAGCCACCTGGCACTCTCAAACCAGACCAAGTTGGAACTGGTGCCACCTTGCATCTGGGAGGCATCCTGCGAGAGACCGAATTCCAGGAGGCACCCGGCAATTTAAGGCCGCAGGACCCTGAACCATTGTACAGGCTTTTTCCCTGGGAAACAACACTCACAAGCCACTGTTCTGGGTGTCAGTTTTCAGAAATTTATTGGCACTCTGAAACCAGACCAAGTTGGCACTGGTGCCACCTTGCGTCTGGGAGGCATCCTGCGAGAAACCGAATTCCAGGAGGCACCCGGCAATTTAAGGCCGCAGGACCCTGAACCATTGTACAGGCGTTTTCCCTGGGAAACAAAACTCACAAGCCACTGTTCTGGGTGTCAGTTTTCAGGACCCACTTGGCACTCCTAAACCAGACTAAGTTGGCACTGGTGCCACCTTGCCTCTGGAAGACATCCTGCGAGAGGCGAATCTCCAGGAGGCACCCGGCTATTTAAGGCGGCGTTACCCTAAACCATTGTACAGGCGTTTTCCCTGGGAAACAAAACTCACAAGCCACTGTTCTGGGATTTAGTTTTCAGGACACACTTGGAACTCTCGAACAAGACCAAGTTGGAACTGGTGCCACCTTGCGTCGGGGAGGCATCTTGCGAGAGGCTGAATTCCAGGAGGCACCCGGCAAGTTAAGGGATCAGACCCCTGAACCATTGTCCAGGCTTTTTCCCTGGGAAACAAAACTCATAAGCCACTGTTCTGGGTGTCAGTTTTCAGGACCCACTTGGCACTCTTAAACCAGGCCAAGTTGTTACTGGTGCCACCTAGCGTCGGGGAGGCATCTTGCGAGAGGCTGAATTCCAGGAGGCACCCGGCAATTTAAGGCCTCAGGACCCTGAACTATTGTACAGGCGTTTTCCCTGGGAAACAAAACTCACAAGCCCCTGTTCTGGGTGTCAGTTTTCAGGACCCACTTGGCACACTTAAACCAGACCAAGTTGGCACTGGTGCCACCTTGCGTCGGGGAGGCATCCTGGGAGAGGCCGAATTACAGGAGGCACCCGGCAATTTAAGGCCGCAGGACCCTGAACCATTGTACAGGCTTTTTCCCTGGGAAACAAAACTCACAAGCCACTGTTCTGGGTGTCAGTTTTCAGGACCCACTTGGCACTCTTAAACCAGACCAAGTTGGCACTGGTGCCACCTTGCGTCTGGGAGGCATCCTGCGAGAGGCCGATTTCCAGGAGGCACTCGGCAATTTAAGGCCTCAGGCCCCTGAAACATTGTACAGGCTTTTTCCCTGGGAAACAAAACTCACAAGCCACTGTTCTGGGTGTCAGTTTTCAGGACCCACTTGGCACTCTGAAACCAGACCAAGTGTGCCCTGGAGCCACCTTGCGTCTGGGATGCATCCTGCGAGAGGCTGAATTCCAGGAGGCACCCGGCAATTTAAGGCCGCAGGCTCCTGAACCATTGTCCAGGCTTTTTCCCTGGGAAACAAAACTCACAAGCCACTGTTCTGGGTGTCAGTTTTCAGGACCCACTTGGCACTCTCAAACCAGACCAAGTTGGAACTGGTGCCACCTTGCGTCTGGGAGGCATCCTGCGAGAGGAGCAATTCCAGGAGGCACCCGGCAATTTAAGGCCGCAGGCCCCTGAACTGCTGTAAAGGATTTTTTCCTTGGGAAACAAAACTCACAAGCCCCTGTTCTGGGTGTCAGTTTGCAGGAGCCACCTGGCACTCTCAAACCAGACCAAGTTGGAACTGGTGCCACCTTGCGTCTGGAAGACATCCTGCGAGAGGCCGAATTCCAGGAGGCACCCGGCTATTTAAGGCGGCGTTACCCTAAACCATTGTACAGGCTTTTTCCCTGGGAAACAAAACTCACAAGCCACTGTTCTGGGATTCAGTTTGCAGGACACACTTGGCACTCTCGAACCAGACCAAGTTGGAACTGGTGCCACCTTGCGTCTGGGAGGCATCCTGAGAGAGGCCGAATTCCAGGAGGCACCCGGCAATTTAAGGCCGCAGGACCCTGAACCATTGTACAGGCGTTTTCCCTGGGAAACAAAACTCACAAGCCACTGCTCTGGGTGTCAGTTTTCCGGACCCACTTGGCAATCTTAAACCAGACCAAGTTGGCACTGGTGCCACCTTGCGTCTGGGAGGCATCCTGAGAGAGGCCGATTTCCAGGAGGCACCCGGCAATTTAAGGCCTCAGGCCCCTTAAACATTCTACAGGCTTTTTCCCTGGGAAACAAAACTCACAAGCCACTGTTCTGGGTGTCAGTTTTATGGACCCATTTGGCACTCTCAAACCAGACCAAGTTGGCACTGGTGCCACCTTGCGTCTGGGATGCATCCTGCGACAGGCTGAATTCTAGGAGGCACCCGGCAATTAAGGGCCGCAGGCTCCTGAACCATTGTCCAGGCTTTTTCCCTGGGAAACAAAACTCAGAAGCCACTGTTCTGGGTGTCAGTTTTCAGGACCCACTTGGCACTCTCAAACCAAACCAAGCTGGCACTGGTGCCACCTTGCGTTTGGGAGGCATCCTGCGAGAGGCTGAATTCCAGGAGGCACCCGGCAATTTAAGGCCGCAGGCCCCTGAACTGCTGTACAGGTTTTTTCCCTGGGAAACAAAACTCACAAGCCACTGTTCTGGGTGCCAGTTTGCAGGAGCCACCTGGCACTCTCAAACCAGACCAAGTTGGAACTGGTGCCACCTTGCATCTGGGAGGCATCCTGCGAGAGGCCGAATTCCAGGAGGCACCCGGCAATTTAAGGCCGCAGGACCCTGAACCATTGTAAAGGCTTTTTCCCTGGGAAACAACACTCACAAGCCACTGTTCTGGGTGTCAGTTTTCAGGACCCACTTAGCACTCTCAAACCAGACCAAGTTGGAACTGGTGCCACCTTGCGTCTGGGAGGCATCCTGCGAGAGGCCGAATTCCAGGAGGCACCCGGCAATTTAAGGCTGCAGGACCCTGAACTGCTGTAAAGGATTTTTTCCTTGGGAAACAAAACTCACAAGCCCCTGTTCTGGGTGTCAGTTTTCAGGACCCACTTGGCACTCTCAAACCAGACCAAGTTGGAACTGGTGCCACCTTGCGTCTTGAAGACATCCTGCGAGAGGCGAATCTCCAGGAGGCACCCGGCTATTTAAGGCGGCGTTACCCTAAACCATTGTACAGGCGTTTTCCCTGGGAAACAAAACTCACAAGCCACTGTTCTGGGATTTAGTTTTCAGGACACACTTGGAACTCTCGAACAAGACCAAGTTGGAACTGGTGCCACCTTGCGTCGGGGAGGCATCTTGCGAGAGGCTGAATTCCAGGAGGCACCCGGCAAGTTAAGGGATCAGACCCCTGAACCATTGTACAGGCTTTTTCCCTGGGAAACAAAACTCATAAGCCACTGTTCTGGGTGTCAGTTTTCAGGACCCACTTGGCACTCTTAAACCAGACCAAGTTGTTACTGGTGCCACCTAGCGTCGGGGAGGCATATTGCGAGAGGCTGAATTACAGGAGGCACCCGGCAATTTAAGGCCTCAGGACCCTGAACTATTGTACAGGCGTTTTCCCTGGGAAACAAAACTCACAAGCCCCTGTTCTGGGTGTCAGTTTTCAGGACCCACTTGGCACACTTAAACCAGACCAAGTTGGCACTGGTGCCACCTTGCGTCGGGGAGGCATCCTGGGAGAGGCCGAATTACAGGAGGCACCCGGCAATTTAAGGCCGCAGGACCCTGAACCATTGTACAGGCTTTTTCCCTGGGAAACAAAACTCACAAGCCACTGTTCTGGGTGTCAGTTTTCAGGACCCACTTGGCACTCTTAAACCAGACCAAGTTGGCACTGGTGCGACCTTGCGTCTGGGAGGCATCCTGCGAGAGGCCGATTTCCAGGAGGCACCCGGCAATTTAAGGCCTCAGGCCCCTGAAACATTGTACAGGCTTTTTCCCTGGGAAACAAAACTCACAAGCCACTGTTCTGGGTGTCAGTTTTCAGGACCCACTTGGCACTCTGAAACCAGACCAAGTTGGCACTGGAGCCACCTTGCGTCTGGGATGCATCCTGCGAGAGGCTGAATTCCAGGAGGCACCCGGCAATTTAAGGCCGCAGGCTCCTGAACCATTGTCCAGGCTTTTTCCCTGGGAAACAAAACTCACAAGCCACTGTTCTGGGTGTCAGTTTTCAGGACCCACTTGGCACTCTCAAACCAGACCAAGTTGGAACTGGTGCCACCTTGCGTCTGGGAGGCATCCTGCGAGAGGAGCAATTCCAGGAGGCACCCGGCAATTTAAGGCCGCAGGCCCCTGAACTGCTGTAAAGGATTTTTTCCTTGGGAAACAAAACTCACAAGCCCCTGTTCTGGGTGTCAGTTTGCAGGAGCCACCTGGCACTCTCAAACCAGACCAAGTTGGAACTGGTGCCACCTTGCGTCTGGAAGACATCCTGCGAGAGGCCGAATTCCAGGAGGCACCCGGCTATTTAAGGCGGCGTTACCCTAAACCATTGTACAGGCTTTTTCCCTGGGAAACAAAACTCACAAGCCACTGTTCTGGGATTCAGTTTGCAGGACACACTTGGCACTCTCGAACCAGACCAAGTTGGAACTGGTGCCACCTTGCGTCTGGGAGGCATCCTGAGAGAGGCCGAATTCCAGGAGGCACCCGGCAATTTAAGGCCGCAGGACCCTGAACCATTGTACAGGCGTTTTCCCTGGGAAACAAAACTCACAAGCCACTGCTCTGGGTGTCAGTTTTCCGGACCCACTTGGCAATCTTAAACCAGACCAAGTTGGCACTGGTGCCACCTTGCGTCTGGGAGGCATCCTGAGAGAGGCCGATTTCCAGGAGGCACCCGGCAATTTAAGGCCTCAGGCCCCTTAAACATTCTACAGGCTTTTTCCCTGGGAAACAAAACTCACAAGCCACTGTTCTGGGTGTCAGTTTTATGGACCCATTTGGCACTCTCAAACCAGACCAAGTTGGCACTGGTGCCACCTTGCGTCTGGGATGCATCCTGCGACAGGCTGAATTCCAGGAGGCACCCGGCAATTAAGGGCTGCAGGCTCCTGAATCATTGTCCAGGCTTTTTCCCTGGGAAACAAAACTCAGAAGCCACTGTTCTGGGTGTCAGTTTTCAGGACCCACTTGGCACTCTCAAACCAAACCAAGTTGGCACTGGTGCCACCTTGCGTTTGGGAGGCATCCTGCGAGAGGCTGAATTCCAGGAGGCACCCGGCAATTTAAGGCCGCAGGCCCCTGAACTGCTGTACAGGTTTTTTCCCTGGGAAACAAAACTCACAAGCCACTGTTCTGGGTGCCAGTTTGCAGGAGCCACCTGGCACTCTCAAACCAGACCAAGTTGGAACTGGTGCCACCTTGCATCTGGGAGGCATCCTGCGAGAGGCCGAATTCCAGGAGGCACCCGGCAATTTAAGGCCGCAGGACCCTGAACCATTGTAAAGGCTTTTTCCCTGGGAAACAAAACTCACAAGCCACTGTTCTGGGTGTCAGTTTTCAGGACCCACTTGGCACTCTGAAACCAGACCAAGTGTGCCCTGGAGCCACCTTGCGTCTGGGATGCATCCTGCGAGAGGCTGAATTCCAGGAGGCACCCGGCAATTTAAGGCCGCAGGCTCCTGAACCATTGTCCAGGCTTTTTCCCTGGGAAACAAAACTCACAAGCCACTGTTCTGGGTGTCAGTTTTCAGGACCCACTTGGCACTCTCAAACCAGACCAAGTTGGAACTGGTGCCACCTTGCGTCTGGGAGGCATCCTGCGAGAGGAGCAATTCCAGGAGGCACCCGGCAATTTAAGGCCGCAGGCCCCTGAACTGCTGTAAAGGATTTTTTCCTTGGGAAACAAAACTCACAAGCCCCTGTTCTGGGTGTCAGTTTGCAGGAGCCACCTGGCACTCTCAAACCAGACCAAGTTGGAACTGGTGCCACCTTGCGTCTGGAAGACATCCTGCGAGAGGCCGAATTCCAGGAGGCACCCGGCTATTTAAGGCGGCGTTACCCTAAACCATTGTACAGGCTTTTTCCCTGGGAAACAAAACTCACAAGCCACTGTTCTGGGATTCAGTTTGCAGGACACACTTGGCACTCTTGAACCAGACCAAGTTGGAACTGGTGCCACCTTGCGTCTGGGAGGCATCCTGAGAGAGGCCGAATTCCAGGAGGCACCCGGCAATTTAAGGCCGCAGGACCCTGAACCATTGTACAGGCGTTTTCCCTGGGAAACAAAACTCACAAGCCACTGCTCTGGGTGTCAGTTTTCCGGACCCACTTGGCAATCTTAAACCAGACCAAGTTGGCACTGGTGCCACCTTGCGTCTGGGAGGAATCCTGAGAGAGGCCGATTTCCAGGAGGCACCCGGCAATTTAAGGCCTCAGGCCCCTGAAACATTCTACAGGCTTTTTCCCTGGGAAACAAAACTCACAAGCCACTGTTCTGGGATTCAGTTTGCAGGACACACTTGGCACTCTCGAACCAGACCAAGTTGGCACTGGTGCCACCTTGCGTCTGGGATGCATCCTGCGACAGGCTGAATTCCAGGAGGCACCTGGCAATTAAGGGCCGCAGGCTCCTGAACCATTGTCCAGGCTTTTTCCCTGGGAAACAAAACTCAGAAGCCACTGTTCTGGATGTCAGTTTTCAGGACCCACTTGGCACTCTCAAACCAAACCAAGTTGGCACTAGTGCCACCTTGCGTTTGGGAGGCATCCTGCGAGAGGCTGAATTCCCGGAGGCACCCGGCAATTTAAGATCGCAGGCCCCTGAACTGCTGTACAGGTTTTTTCCCTGGGAAACAAAACTCACAAGCCACTGTTCTGGGTGCCAGCTTACAGGAGCCACCTGGCACTCTCAAACCAGACCAAGTTGGAACTGGTGCCACCTTGCATCTGGGAGGCATCCTGCGAGAGGCCGAATTCCAGGAGGCACCCGGCAATTTAAGGCCGCAGGACCCTGAACCATTGTAAAGGCTTTTTCCCTGGGAAACAACACTCACAAGCCACTGTTCTGGGTGTCAGTTTTCAGGACCCACTTGGCACTCCTAAACCAGACCAAGTTGGCACTGGTGCCACCTTGCGTCTGGGAGGCATCCTGCGAGAGGAGCAATTCCAGGAGGCACTCGGCAATTTAAGGGATCAGAACCCTGAACAATTGTACAGGTTTTCCCTGGGAAACAAAACTCAGAAGCCACTGTTCTGGGTGTCAGTTTTCAGGACCCACTTAGCACTTTTAAACCAGACCAAGTTGGCACTGGTGCCACCTTGCGTCTGGAAGACATCCTGCGAGAGGCGGATCTCCAGGAGGCACCTGGCTATTTAAGGCGGCGTTACCCTAAACCATTTTACAGGCTTTTTCCCTGGGAAACAAAACTCACAAGCCACTGTTCTAGGATTTAGTTTTCAGGACACACTTGGAACTCTCGAACCAGACCAAGTTGGAACTGGTGCCACCTTGCATCGGGGAGGCATCTTGCGAGAGGCTGAATTCCAGGAGGCACCCGGCAAGTTAAGGGATCAGACCCCTGAACCATTGTCCAGGCTTTTTCCCTGGGAAACAAAACTCACAAGCCACTGTTCTGGGATTCAGTTTGCAGGACACACTTGGCACTCTTAAACCAGACCAAGTTGCCACTGGTGCCACCTAGCGTCGGGGAGGCATCTTGCGAGAGGCTGAATTCCAGGAGGCACCCGGCAATTTAAGGCCTCAGGACCCTGAACTATTGTACAGGCGTTTTCCCTGGGAAACAAAACTCACAAGCCCCTGTTCTGGGTGTCAGTTTTCAGGACCCACTTGGCACTCTTAAACCAGACCAAGTTGGCACTGGTGCCACCTTGCGTCGGGGAGGCATCCTGGGAGAGGCCGAATTACAGGAGGCACCCGGCAATTTAAGGCCGCAGGACCCTGAACCATTGTACAGGCTTTTTCCCTGGGAAACAAAACTCACAAGCCACTGTTCTGGGTGTCAGTTTTCAGGACCCACTTGGCACTCTTAAACCAGACCAAGTTGGCACTGGTGCGACCTTGCGTCTGGGAGGCATCCTGCGAGAGGCCGATTTCCAGGAGGCACCCGGCAATTTAAGGCCTCAGGCCCCTGAAACATTTTACAGGCTTTTTCCCTGGGAAACAAAACTCACAAGCCACTGTTCTGGGTGTCAGTTTTCAGGACCCACTTGGCACTCTGAAACCAGACCAAGTGTGCCCTGGAGCCACCTTGCGTCTGGGATGCATCCTGCGAGAGGCTGAATTCCAGGAGGCACCCGGCAATTTAAGGCCGCAGGCTCCTGAACCATTGTCCAGGCTTTTTCCCTGGGAAACAAAACTCACAAGCCACTGTTCTGGGTGTCAGTTTTCAGGACCCACTTGGCACTCTCAAACCAGACCAAGTTGGAACTGGTGCCACCTTGCGTCTGGGAGGCATCCTGCGAGAGGAGCAATTCCAGGAGGCACCCGGCAATTTAAGGCCGCAGGCCCCTGAACTGCTGTAAAAGATTTTTTCCATGGGAAACAAAACTCACAAGCCCCTGTTCTGGGTGTCAGTTTGCAGGAGCCACCTGGCACTCTCAAACCAGACCAAGTTGGAACTGGTGCCACCTTGCGTCTGGAAGACATCCTGCGAGAGGCCGAATTCCAGGAGGCACCCGGCTATTTAAGGCGGCGTTACCCTAAACCATTGTACAGGCTTTTTCCCTGGGAAACAAAACTCACAAGCCACTGTTCTGGGATTCAGTTTGCAGGACACACTTGGCACTCTCGAACCAGACCAAGTTGGAACTGGTGCCACCTTGCGTCTGGGAGGCATCCTGAGAGAGGCCGAATTCCAGGCGGCACCCGGCAATTTAAGGCCGCAGGACCCTGAACCATTGTACAGGCTTTTTCCCTGGGAAACAACACTCACAAGCCACTGTTCTGGGTGTCAGTTTGCAGGACCCACTTGGCTCTCTCAAACCAGACCAAGTTGGAACTGGTGCCACCTTGCGTCTGGGAGGCATCCTGCGAGAGGCCGAAGTCCAGGAGGCACCCGGCAATTTAAGGGATCAGAACCCTAAACAATTGTACAGGTTTTCCCTGGGATACAAAACTCACAAGCCACTGTTCTGGGTGTCAGTTTTCAGGACCCACTTGGCACTCTCAAACCAGACCAAGTTGGAACTGGTGCCACCTTGCGTCTGGGAGGCATCCTGCGAGAAACCGAATTCCAGGAGGCACCCGGAAATTTAAGGCCGCAGGACCCTGAACCATTATACAGGCTTTTTCCCTGGGAAACAACACTCAGAAGCCACTGTTCTGGGTGTCAGTTTTCAGGACACACTTGGCACTCTTAAACCAGACCAAGTTGGAACTGGTGCCACCTTGCGTCTGGAAGACATCCTGTGAGAGGCGGATCTCCCGGAGGCACCCGGCTATTTAAGGCGGCGTTACCCTGAACCATTGTACAGGCGTTTTCCCTGGGAAACAAAACTCAGAAGCCACTGTTCTGGGTGTCAGTTTTCAGGACACACTTGGCAATCTTAAACCAGACCAAGTTGGCACTGGTGCCACCTTGTGTCTGGGAGGCATCCTGCGAGAGGAGCAATTCCAGGAGGCACCCGGCAATTTGAGGCCGCAGGCTCCTAAACCATTGTCCAGGCTTTTTCCCTGGGAAACAAAACTCACAAGCCACTGTTCTGAATGTCAGTTTTCACGACCCACTTGGCACTCTCAAACCAGACCAAGTTGGCACTGGTGCCACCTTGCGTCTGGGAGGCATCCTGCGAGAGGCCGATTTCCAGGAGGCACCCGGCAATTCAAGGCCTCAGGCCCCTGAACTGCTGTACAGGTTTTTTCTCTGGGAAACAAAACTCACAAGCCACTGTTCTGGGTGCCAGTTTGCAGGAGCCACCTGGCACTCTCAAACCAGACCAAGTTGGCACTGGTGCCACTTTGCGTCTGGGAGGCATCCTGCGAGAGGCTGAATTCCAGGAGGCACCCGGCAATTTAAGGCCTCAGGCCTTTGAAAAATTGTACAGGTTTTCCCTGGGAAACAAAACTCAGAAGCCACTGTTCTGGGTGTCAGTTTTCAGGACCCACTTGGCACTCTCAAACCAGACCAAGTAGGCACTGGTGCCACCTTGTGTCTGGGAGGCATCCTGCGAGAAACCGAATTCCAGGAGGCACCAGGCCATTTAAGGCCTCTGGCACCTGAACCATTATACAGGCTTTTTCCCTGGGAAACAAAACTCACAAGCCATTGTTCTGGGTGTCAGTTTTCAGAACTTTATTGGCACTCTCAAACCAGACCACGTTCGAACTGGTGCCACCTGGCGTCTGGGAGGCATCTTGCGAGAGGAGCAATTCCAGGAGGCACCCGGCAATTTAAGGCCGCAGGACCCTGAACCATTGTACAGGCGTTTTCCCTGGGAAACAAAACTCACAAGCCCCTGTTCTGGGTGTCAGTTTGCAGGACACACTTGGCACTCTCGAACCAGACCAAGTTGGCACTGGTGCCACCTTACATCTGGGAGGCATCCTGCGAGAGGCCGAATTCCAGGAGGCACCCGGCAATTTAAGGCCGCAGGCTCCTGAACCATTGTCCAGGCTTGTTCCCTGGGAAACAAAACTCAGAAGCCACTGTTCTGGGTGTCAGTTTGAAGGACACACTTGGCACTCTTGAACCAGACCAAGTTGGCACTGGTGCCACCTTACGTCTGGGAGGCATCCTGCGAGAGGCCGAATTCCAGGAGGCACCCGGCAATTTAAGGCCGCAGGCTCCTGAACCATTGTCCAGGCTTTTTCCCTGGGAAACAAAACTCAGAAGCCACTGTTCTGGGTGTCAGTTTTCAGGACCCACTTGGCACTCCTAAACCAGACCAAGTTGGCACTGGTGCCACCTTGCGTCTGGGAGGCATCCTGCGAGAGGCCGATTTCCAGGAAGCACCCGGCAATTTAAGGCCTCAGGCCCCTGAACCATTGTACAGGCGTTTTCCCTGGGAAACAAAACTCACAAGCCACTGTTCTGGGTGTCAGTTTTCAGGACCCACTTGGCACTCTCAAACCAGACCAAGTTGGCACTGGTGCCACTTTGCGTCTGGGAGGCATCCTGCGAGAGGCTGAATTCCAGGAGGGACCCGGCTATTTAAGGCGGCGTTACCCTAAACCATTGTACAGGCGTTTTCCCTGGGAAACAAAACTCACAAGCCACTGTTCTGGGTGTCAGTTTGCAGGACCCACTTAGCACTCTCAAACCAGACCAAGTTGGCACTGGTGCGACCTAGCGTCTGGGAGGCATCCTGCGAGAGGCCGAATTCCAGGAGGCACCTGGCAATTTAAGGCCGCAGGCTCCTGAACCATTGTCCAGGCTTTTTCCCTGGGAAACAAAACTCACAAGCCACTGTTCTGGGTGTCAGTTTTCAGGACCCACTTGGCACTCTCAAACCAGACCAAGTTGGAACTGGTGCCACCTTGCGTCTGGGAGGCATCCTGCGAGAGGAGCAATTCCAGGAGGCACCCGGCAATTTAAGGCCTCAGGCCCCTGAACAATTGTACAGGTTTTCCCTGGGAAACCAAACTCAGAAGCCACTGTTCTGGGTGTCAGTTTTCAGGACCCACTTAGCACTCTCAAACCAGACCAAGTTGGCACTGGTGCCACCTTGCGTCTGGAAGGCATTCTGCGAGAAACCGAATTTCAGGAGGCACCCGGCAATTTAAGGCCTCAGGCCCCTGAACCATTGTACAGGCTTTTTCCCTGGGAAACAAAACTCACAAGCCATTGTTCTGGGTGTCAGTTTTCAGAACTTTATTGGCACTCTCAAACCAGACCAAGTTGGAACTGGTGCCACCTTGCGTCTGGGAGGCATCCTGCGAGAGGAGCAATTCCAGGAGGCACCCGGCAATTTAAGGCCGCAGGACCCTGATCCATTGTACAGGCTTTTTCCTTGGGAAACAACACTCACAAGCCACTGTTCTGGGTGTCAGTTTTCAGGACCCACTTGGCTCTCTCAAACCAGACCACGTTGGAACTGGTGCCACCTTGCGTCTGGGAGGCATCCTGCGAGAGGCCGAAGTCCAGGAGGCACCCGGCAATTTAAGGGATCAGAACCCTAAACAATTGTACAGGTTTTCCCTGGGATACAAAACTCACAAGCCACTGTTCTGGGTGTCAGTTTTCAGGACCCACTTGGCACTCTCAAACCAGACCAAGTTGGAACTGGTGCCACCTTGCGTCTGGGAGGCATCCTGCGAGAAACCGAATTCCAGGAGGCACCCGGCAATTTAAGGCTGCAGGACCCTGAACCATTGTACAGGCTTTTTCCCTGGGAAACAACACTCAGAAGCCACTGTTCTGGGTGTCAGTTTTCAGGACACACTTGGCACTCTTAAACCAGACCAAGTTGGAACTGGTGCCACCTTGCGTCTGGAAGACATCCTGTGAGAGGCGGATCTCCCGGAGGCACCCGGCTATTTAAGGCGGCGTTACCCTAAACCATTGTACAGGAGTTTTCCCTGGGAAACAAAACTCACAAGCCACTGTTCTGAGTGTAAGTTTGCAGGACACACTTGGCACTCTCAAACCAGACGAAGTTGGAACTGGTGCCACCTTGCGTCTGGGAGGCATCCTGCGAGAGGCCGAATTCCAGGAGGCACCCGGAAATTTAAGGCCGCAGGACCCTGAACCATTTTACAGGCTTTTTCCCTGGGAAACAACACTCACAAGACACTGTTCTGGGTGTCAGTTTGCAGGACCCACTTAGCACTCTCACACCAGACCAAGTTGGCACTGGTGCGACCTAGCGTCTGGGAGGCATCCTGCGAGAGGCCGAATTCCAGGAGGCACCTGGCAATTTAAGGCCGCAGGCTCCTGAACCATTGTCCAGGCTTTTTCCCTGGGAAACAAAACTCACAAGCCACTGTTCTGGGTGTCAGTTTTCAGAACGTTATTTGCACTCTCAAACCAGACAAAGTTGGAACTGGTGCCACCTTGCGTCTGGGAGGCATCCTGCGAGAGGAGCAATTCCAGGAGGCACCCGGCAATTTAAGGCCTCAGGCCCCTGGACAATTGTACAGGTTTTCCCTGGTAAACCAAACTCAGAAGCCACTGTTCTGGGTGTCAGTTTTCAGGACCCACTTAGCACTCTCAAACCAGACCAAGTTGGCACTGGTGCCACCTTGCGTCTGGAAGGCATTCTGCGAGAAACCGAATTACAGGAGGCACCCGGCAATTTAAGGCCTCAGGCCCCTCAACCATTGTACAGGCTTTTTCCCTGGGAAACAAAACTCACAAGCCATTGTTCTGGGTGTCAGTTTTCAGAATTTTATTGGCACTCTCAAACCAGATCAAGTTGGAACTGGTGCCACCTTGCGTCTGGGAGGCATCCTGCGAGAGGAGCAATTCCAGGAGGCACCCGGCAATTTAAGGCCGCAGGACCCTGATCCATTGTACAGGCTTTTTCCCTGGGAAACAACACTCACAAGCCACTGTTCTGGGTGTCAGTTTGCAGGACCCACTTGGCTCTCTCAAACCAGACCAAGTTGGAACTGGTGCCACCTTGCGTCTGGGAGGCATCCTGCGAGAGGCCGAAGTCCAGGAGGCACCCGGCAATTTAAGGGATCAGAACCCTAAACAATTGTACAGGTTTTCCCTGGGATACAAAACTCACAAGCCACTGTTCTGGGTGTCAGTTTTCAGGACCCACTTGGCACTCTCAAACCAGACCAAGTAGGCACTGGTGCCACCTTGCGTCTGGGAGGCATCCTGCGAGAAACCGAATTCCAGGAGGCACCCGGCAATTTAAGGCCGCAGGCTCCTGAACCATTGTCCAGGCTTTTTCCCTGGGAAACAAAACTCACAAGCCATTGTTCTGGTTGTCAGTTTTCAGAACTTTATTGGCACTCTCAAACCAGACCACGTTGGAACTGGTGCCACCTGGCGTCTGGGAGGCATCTTGCGAGAGGAGCAATTCCAGGAGGCACCCGGCAATTTAAGGCCGCAGGACCCTGAACCATTGTACAGGCGTTTTCCCTGGGAAACAAAACTCACAAGCCCCTGTTCTGGGTGTCAGTTTTCAGGACCCACTTGGCTCTCTAAAACAAGACCAAGTTGGAACTGGTGCCACCTTGCGTCTGGGAGGCATCCTGGGAGAGGCCGAATTCCAGGAGGCACCCGGCAATTTAAGGCTGCAGGACCCTGAACCATTGTACAGGCGTTTTCCCTGGGAAACAAAACTCAGAAGCCACTGTTCTGGGTGTCAGTTTTCAGGACACACTTGGCAATCTTAAACCAGACCAAGTTGGCACTGGTGCCACCTTGCGTCTGGGAGGCATCCTGCGAGAGGAGCAATTCCAGGAGGCACCCGGCAATTTGAGGCCGCAGGCTCCTAAACCATTGTCCAGGCTTTTTCCCTGGGAAACAAAACTCACAAGCCACTGTTCTGGGTGTCAGTTTTCACGACCCACTTGGCACTCTCAAACCAGACCAAGTTGGCACTGGTGCCACCTTGCGTCTGGGAGGCATCCTGCGAGAGGCCGATTTCCAGGAGGCACCCGGCAATTCAAGGCCTCAGGCCCCTGAACTGCTGTACAGGTTTTTTCCCTGGGAAACAAAACTCACAAGCCACTGTTCTGGGTGCCAGTTTGCAGGAGCCACCTGGCACTCTCAAACCAGACCAAGTTGGCACTGGTGCCACTTTGCGTCTGGGAGGCATCCTGCGAGAGGCTGAATTCCAGGAGGCACCCGGCAATTTAAGGCCTCAGGCCTTTGAAAAATTGTACAGGTTTTCCCTGGGAAACAAAACTCAGAAGCCACTGTTCTGGGTGTCAGTTTTCAGGACCCACTTGGCACTCTCAAACCAGACCAAGTAGGCACTGGTGCCACCTTGCGTCTGGGAGGCATCCTGCGAGAAACCAAATTCCAGGAGGCACCAGGCCATTTAAGGCCTCTGGCACCTGAACCATTATACAGGCTTTTTCCCTGGGAAACAAAACTCACAAGCCATTGTTCTGGGTGTCAGTTTTCAGAACTTTATTGGCACTCTCAAACCAGACCACGTTGGAACTGGTGCCACCTGGCGTCTGGGAGGCATCTTGCGAGAGGAGCAATTCCAGGAGGCACCCGGCAATTTAAGGCCGCAGGACCCTGAACCATTGTACAGGCGTTTTCCCTGGGAAACAAAACTCACAAGCCCCTGTTCTGGGTGTCAGTTTTCAGGACCCACTTGGCACTCTCAAACCAGACCTAGTTGGAACTGGTGCCACCTTGCATCTGGGAGCCATCCTGCGAGAGGCCGATTTCCAGGAGGCGCCCGGTTATTTAAGGCCTCAGGCCCCTGAAACATTGTACAGGCTTTTTCCCTGGGAAACAAAACTCAAAAGCCCCTGTTCTGGGTGTCAGTTTTCAGGACACACTTGGCACTCTCGAACCAGACCAAGTTGGAACTGGTGCCACCTTGCGTCTGGGATGCATCCTGCGAGAGTTGCAATTCCAGGAGGCACCCGGCAATTTAAGGCCGCAGGCTCCTGAAGCATTGTCCAGGCTTTTTCCCTAGGAAACAAAACTCACAAGTCACTGTTCTGGGTGTAATTTTGCAGGACCCACTTGACACTCTTAAACCAGACCAAGTTGGAACTGGTGCCACCTTGCGTCTGGAAGACATCCTGTGAGAGGCGGATCTCCAGGAGGCACCCGGCGATTTAAGGGATCAGAACCCTGAAAAATTGTACAGGTTTTCCCTGGGAAACAAAACTCAGAAGCCACTGTTCTGGGTGTCAGTTTGCAGGACCCACTTAGCACTCTCAAACCAGACCAAGTTGGCACTGGTGCCACCTTGCGTCTGGGAGGCATCCTGCGAGAGGTGCAATTCCAGGAGGCACCCGGCAATTTAAGGCCTCAGGCCCCTGAACGATTGTACAGGCTTTTTCCCTGGGAAACAAAACTCACAAACCATTGTTCTGGGTGTCAGTTTTCAGAAATTTATTGGCACTCTCAAACCAGACCAAGTTGGAACTGGTGCCACCTTGCATCTGGGAGGCATCCTGCGAGAGGCCGATTTCCAGGAGGCGCCCGGCAATTTAAGGCCTCAGGCCCCTGAAACATTCTACAGGCTTTTTCCCTGGGAAACAAAACTCACAAGCCACTGTTCTGGGTGTCAGTTTTCAGGACCCACTTGGCACTCTCAAACCAGACCAAGTCGGCCCTGGTGCCACCTTGCGTCTGGGATGCATCCTGCGAGAGGTGCAATTCCAGGAGGCACCCGGCAATTTCAGGCCGCAGGCTCCTGAACCATTGTCCAGGCTTTTTCCCTGGGAAACAAAACTCAGAAGCCACTGTTCTGGGTGTCAGTTTTCAGGACCCACTTGGCTCTCTCAAACAAGACCAAGTTGGAACTGGTGCCACCTTGCGTCTGGGAGGCATCCTGCGAGAGGAGCAATTCCAGGAGGCACCCGGCAATTTGAGGCCGCAGGCTCCTAAACCATTGTCCAGGCTTTTTCCCTGGGAAACAAAACTCAGAAGCCACTGTTCTGGGTGTCAGTTTTCACGACCCACTTGGCACTCTCAAACCAGACCAAGTTGGCACTGGTGCCACCTTGCGTCTGGGAGGCATCCTGCGAGAGGCCGATTTCCAGGAGGCACTCGGCAATTCAAGGCCTCAGGCCCCTGAACTTCTGTACAGGTTTTTTCCCTGGGAAACAAAACTCACAAGCCACTGTTCTGGGTGCCAGTTTGCAGGAGCCACCTGGTACTCTCAAACCAGACCAAGTTGGAACTGGTGCCACCTTGCGTCTGGGAGGCATCCTGCGAGAGGCCGAATTCCAGGAGGCACCCGGCAATTTAAGGCCGCAGGACCCTGAACCATTTTACAGGCTTTTTCCCTGGGAAACAACACTCACAAGACACTGTTCTGGGTGTCAGTTTTCAGGACACACTTGGCACTCTTAAACCAGACCAAGTTGGCACTGGTGCCACTTTGCGTCTGGGAGGCATCCTGCGAGAGGCTGAATTCCAGGAGGCACCCGGCAATTTAAGGCCTCAGGCCTTTGAAAAATTGTACAGGTTTTCCCTGGAAACAAAACTCAGAAGCCACTGTTCTGGGTGTCAGTTTTCAGGACCCACTTGGCACTCTCAAACCAGACCAAGTAGGCACTGGTGCCACCTTGCGTCTGGGAGGCATCCTGCGAGAAACCGAATTCCAGGAGGCACCCGGCAATTTAAGGCCGCAGGCTCCTGAACCATTGTCCAGGCTTTTTCCCTGGGAAACAAAACTCACAAGCCATTGTTCTGGGTGTCAGTTTTCAGAACTTTATTGGCACTCTCAAACCAGACCACGTTGGAACTGGTGCCACCTGGCGTCTGGGAGGCATCTTGCGAGAGGAGCAATTCCAGGAGGCACCCGGCAATTTAAGGCCGCAGGACCCTGAACCATTGTACAGGCGTTTTCCCTGGGAAACAAAACTCACAAGCCCCTGTTCTGGGTGTCAGTTTTCCGGACCCACTTGGCTCTCTCAAACAAGACCAAGTTTGAACTGGTGCCACCTTGCGTCTGGGAGGCATCCTGGGAGAGGCCGAATTCCAGGAGGCACCCGGCAATTTAAGGCTGCAGGACCCTGAACCATTGTACAGGCGTTTTCCCTGGGAAACAAAACTCAGAAGCCACTGTTCTGGGTGTCAGTTTTCAGGACACACTTGGCAATCTTAAACCAGACCAAGTTGGCACTGGTGCCACCTTGCGTCTGGGAGGCATCCTGCGAGAGGAGCAATTCCAGGAGGCACCCGGCAATTTGAGGCCGCAGGCTCCTAAACCATTGTCCAGGCTTTTTCCCTGGGAAACAAAACTCAGAAGCCACTGTTCTGGGTGTCAGTTTTCACGACCCACTTGGCACTCTCAAACCAGACCAAGTTGGCACTGGTGCCACCTTGCGTCTGGGAGGCATCCTGCGAGAGGCCGATTTCCAGGAGGCACCCGGCAATTCAAGGCCTCAGGCCCCTGAACTTCTGTACAGGTTTTTTCCCTGGGAAACAAAACTCACAAGCCACTGTTCTGGGTGCCAGTTTGCAGGAGCCACCTGGCACTCTCAAACCAGACCAAGTTGGAACTGGTGCCACCTTGCGTCTGGGAGGCATCCTGCGAGAGGCCGAATTCCAGGAGGCACCCGGCAATTTAAGGCCGCAGGACCCTGAACCATTTTACAGGCTTTTTCCCTGGGAAACAACACTCACAAGAAACTGTTCTGGGTGTCAGTTTTCAGGACACACTTGGCACTCTTAAACCAGACCAAGTTGGCACTGGTGCCACTTTGCGTCTGGGAGGCATCCTGCGAGAGGCTGAATTCCAGGAGGCGCCCGGCAATTTAAGGCCTCAGGCCTTTGAAAAATTGTACAGGTTTTCCCTGGGAAACAAAACTCAGAAGCCACTGTTCTGGGTGTCAGTTTTCAGGACCCACTTGGCACTCTCAAACCAGACCAAGTTGGAACTGGTGCCACCTTGCGTCTGGGAGGCATCCTGCGAGAGGCCGAATTCCAGGAGGCACCCGGCAATTTAAGGCCGCAGGACCCTGTAGCATTTTACAGGCGTTTTCCCTGGGAAACAAAACTCACAAGCCACTGTTCTGGGTGTCAGTTTGCAGGACCCACTTGGCAATCTTAAACCAGACCAAGTTGGCACTGGTGCCACCTTGCATCTTGGAGGCATCCTGCGAGAGGCCGAATTCCAGGAGGTGCCCGGCAATTTAAGGCCTCAGGCCCCTGAAACATTCTACAGGCTTTTTCCCTGGGAAACAAAACTCAGAAGCCACTGTTCTGGGTGTCAGTTTTCAGGACCCACTTGGCACTCTCAAACCAGACCAAGTCGGCCCTGGTGCCACCTTGCGTCTGGGATGCATCCTGCGAGAGGTACAATTCCAGGAGGCACCCGGCAATTTAAGGCCGCAGGCTCCTGAAGCATTGTCCAGGCTTTTCCCCTGGGAAACAAAACTCACAAGTCACTGTTCTGGGTGTAATTTTGCAGGACCCACTTGACACTCTTAAACCAGACCAAGTTGGAACTGGTGCCACCTTGCGTCTGGAAGACATCCTGTGAGAGGCGGATCTCCAGGAGGCACCCGGCGATTTAAGGGATCAGAACACTGAAAAATTGTACAGGTTTTCCCTGGGAAACAAAACTCAGAAGCCACTGTTCTGGGTGTCAGTTTTCAGAACTTTATTGGCACTCTCAAACCAGACCAAGTTGGAACTGGTGCCACCTTGCGTCTGGGAGGCATCCTGCGAGAGGCCGAATTCCAGGAGGCACCTGGCAATTTAAGGCCGCAGGCTCCTGAAGCATTGTCCAGGCTTTTTCCCTGGGAAACAAAACTCACAAGCCATTGTTCTGGGTGTCAGTTTTCAGAACTTTATTGGCACTCTCAAACCAGACCAAGTTGGAACTGGTGCCACCTTGCGTCTGGGAGGCATCCTGCGAGAGGAGCAATTCCAGGAGTCACCCGGCAATTTAAGGCCTCAGGCCCGTGAACAATTGTACAGGCTTTCCCTGGGAAACAAAACTCAGAAGCCACTGTTCTGGGTGTCAGTTTTCAGGACCCACTTAGCACTCTCAAACCAGACCAAGTTGGCACTGGTGCCACCTTGCGTCTGGGAGGCATCCTGCGAGAAACCGAATTCCAGGAGTCACCCGGCATTTTAAGGCCTCAGGCCCCTGAACCATTGTACAGGCTTTTTCCCTGGGAAACAAAACTCACAAGCCATTGTTCTGGGTGTCAGTTTTCAGAACTTTATTGGCACTCTCAAACCAGACCAAGTTGGAACTGGTGCCACCTTGCGTCTGGGAGGCATCCTGCGAGAGGAGCAATTCCAGGAGTCACCCGGCAATTTAAGGCCTCAGGGCCCTGAACAATTGTACAGGCTTTCCCTGGGAAACAAAACTCAGAAGCCACTGTTCTGGGTGTCAGTTTTCAGGACCCACTTAGCACTCTCAAACCAGACCAAGTTGGCACTGGTGCCACCTTGCGTGTGGGAGGCATCCTGCGAGAAACCGAATTCCAGGAGTCACCCGGCATTTTAAGGCCTCAGGCCCCTGAACCATTGTACAGGCTTTTTCCCTGGGAAACAAAACTCACAAGCCATTGTTCTGGGTGTCAGTTTTCAGAACTTTATTGGCACTCTCAAACCAGACCAAGTTGGAACTGGTGCCACCTTGCGTCTGGGAGGCATCCTGCGAGAGGAGCAATTCCAGGAGGCACCTGGCAATTTAAGGCCGCAGGACCCTGAACCATTGTACAGGCTTTTTCCCTGGGAAACAAAACTCACAAGCCACTGTTCTGGGTGTCAGTTTTCAGGACTTACTTGGCACTCTCAAACCAGACCAAGTTGTCACTGGTGCCACCTAGCGTCGGGGAGGCATCTTGCGAGAGGCTGAATTCCAGGAGGCACCTGGCAATTTAAGGCCTCAGGCCCCTTACCATTGTACAGGCGTTTTCCCTGGGAAACAAAACTCACAAGCCGCTGTTCTGGGTGTCAGTTTTCAGGACCCACTTGGCTCTCTCAAACCAGACCAAGTTGGAACTGGTGCCACCTTGCGTCTGGGAGGCATCCTGGGAGAGGCCGAATTCCAGGAGGCACCCGGCAATTTAAGGCCGCAGGACCCTGAAACATTGTACAGGTGTTTTCCCTGGGAAACAAAACTCAGAAGCCACTGTTCTGGGTGTCAGTTTTCAGGACACACTTGGCAATCTTAAACCAGACCAAGTTAGCACTGGTGCCACGTTGCGTCTGGGAGGCATCCTGCGAGAGGAACAATTCCAGGAGGCACGCGGCAATTTGAGGCCGCAGGCTCCTAAACCATTTTCCAGGCTTTTTCCCTGGGAAACAAAACTCACAAGCCACTGTTCTGGGTGTCAGTTTTCAGGACCCACTTGGCACTCTCAAACCAGACCAAGTTGGCACTGGTGCCACCTTGCGTCTGGGAGGCATCCTGCGAGAGGCCGAATTCCAGGAGGCACCTGGCAATTTAAGGCCGCAGGCCCCTGAACTGCTGTACAGGTTTTTTCCCTGGGAAACAAAACTCACAAGCCACTTTTCTGGGTTCCAGTTTGCAGGAGCCACCTGGCACTCTCAAACCAGACCAAGTTGGAACTGGTGCCACCTTGCGTCTGGGAGGCATCCTGCGAGAGGCCGAATTCCAGGAGGCACCCGGCAATTTAAGGCCGCAGGACCCTGAACCATTGTACAGGCGTTTTCCCTGGGAAACAAAACTCACAAGCCCCTGTTCTGGGTGTCAGTTGTCAGGACCCACTTGGCACTCTCAAACCAGACCTAGTTGGACCTGGTGCCACCTTGCGTCTGGGAGGCATCCTGCGAGAGGCCGAATTCCAGGAGGCACCCGGCAATTTAAGGCCGCAGGACCCTGTAGCATTTTAGAGGCGTTTTCCCTGGGAAACAATACTCACAAGCCACTGTTCTGGGTGTCAGTTTGCAGGACCCACTTGGCAATCTTAAACCAGACCAAGTTGGCACTGGTGCCACCTTGCATCTGGGAGGCATCCTGCGAGAGGCTGATTTCCAGGAGGCGCTCGGCAATTTAAGGCCTCAGGCCCCTGAAACATTCTACAGGCTTTTTCCCTGGGAAACAAAACTCACAAGCCACTGTTCTGGGTGTCAGTTTTCAGGACCCACTTGGCACTCTCAAACCAGACCAAGTTGGAACTGGTGCCACTTTGCGTCTGTGAGGCATCCTGAGAGAGGCTGCATTCCAGGAGGCACCCGGCAATTTAAGGCCTCAGGCTCCTGAAGCATTGTCCAGGCTTTTTCCCTAGGAAACAAAACTCACAAGTCACTGTTCTGGGTGTAATTTTGCAGGACCCACTTGACACTCTTAAACCAGACCAAGTTGGAACTGGTGCCACCTTGCGTCTGGAAGACATCCTGTGAGAGGCGGATCTCCAGGAGGCACCCGGCGATTTAAGGGATCAGAACCCTGAAAAATTGTACAGGTTTTCCCTGGGAAACAAAACTCAGAAGCCACTGTTCTGGGTGTCAGTTTGCAGGACCCACTTAGCACTCTCAAACCAGTCCAAGTTGGCACTGGTGCCACCTTGCGTCTGGGAGGCATCCTGCGAGAGGTGCAATTCCAGGAGGCACCCGGCAATTTAAGGCCTCAGGCCCCTGAACGATTGTACAGGCTTTTTCCCTGGGAAACAAAACTCACAAGCCATTGTTCTGGGTGTCAGTTTTCAGAACTTTATTGGCACTCTCAAACCAGACCAAGTTGGAACTGGTGCCACCTTGCATCTGGGAGGCATCCTGCGAGAGGCCGATTTCCAGGAGGCGCCCGGCAATTTAAGGCCTCAGGCCCCTGAAACATTCTACAGGCTTTTTCCCTGGGAAACAAAACTCACAAGCCACTGTTCTGGGTGTCAGTTTTCAGGACCCACTTGGCACTCTCAAACCAGACCAAGTCGGCCCTGGTGCCACCTTGCGTCTGGGATGCATCCTGCGAGAGGTGCAATTCCAGGAGGCACCCGGCAATTTCAGGCCGCAGGCTCCTGAACCATTGTCCAGGCTTTTTCCCTGGGAAACAAAACTCAGAAGCCACTGTTCTGGGTGTCAGTTTTCAGGACCCACTTGGCACTCTTAAACCAGAGCAAGTTGGCACTGGTGCCACCTTGCGTCTGGGAGGCATCCTGCGAGACGCCGAATTTCAGAAGGCACCTGGCAATTTAAGGCCTCAGGCCCCTGAACTGCTGTACAGGTTTTTTCCCTGGGAAACAAAACTCACAAGCCACTGTTTTGGGTGCCAGTTTGCAGGAGCCACCTGGCACTCTCAAACCAGACCAAGTTGGAACTGGTGCCACCTTGCATCTGGGAGGCATCCTGCGAGAGGCCGAATTCCAGGAGGCGCCCGGCAATTTAAGGCCGCAGGACCCTGAACCATTGTACAGGCTTTTTCCCTGGGAAACAACACTCACAAGCCACTGTTCTGGGTGTCAGTTTTCAGGAAACAGTTGGCACTCTTAAACCAGACCAAGTTGGCACTGGTGCCACTTTGCGTCTGGGAGGCATCCTGCGAGAGGCTGAATTCCAGGAGGCACCCGGCAATTTAAGGCCGCAGGACCCTGTACCATTCTACAGGCTTTTTACCTGGGAAACAAAACTCACAAGCCACTGTTCTGGGTGTCAGTTTGCAGGACACACTTGGCACTCTCAAACCAGACCAACTTGGAACTGGTGCCACCTTGCGTCTGGGATGCATCCTGCGAGAGTTGCAATTCCAGTAGGCACCCGGCAATTTAAGGCCGCTGGCTCCTGAAGCATTGTCCAGGCTTTTTCCCTGGGAAACAAAACTCACAAGTCACTGTTCTGGGTGTAATTTTACAGGACCCACTTGACACTCTTAAACCAGACCAAGTTGGAACAGGTGCCACCTTGCGTCTGGAAGACATCCTGTGAGAGGCGGATCTCCAGGAGGCACCCGGCGATTTAAGGGATCAGAACTCTGAAAAATTGTACAGGTTTTCCCTGGGAAACAAAACTCAGAAGCCACTGTTCTGGGTGTCAGTTTGCAGGACCCACTTAGCACTCTCAAACCAGACCAAGTTGGCACTGGTGCCACCTTGCGTCTGGGAGGCATCCTGCGAGAGGTGCAATTCCAGGAGGCACCCGCCAATTTAAGGCCTCAGGCCCCTGAACGATTGTACAGGCTTTTTCCCTGGGAAACAAAACTCACAAGCCATTGTTCTGGGTGTCAGTTTTCAGAACTTTATTGGCACTCTCAAACCAGACCAAGTTGGAACTGGTGCCACCTTGCGTCTGGGAGGCATCCTGCGAGAGGATCAATTCCAGGAGTCACCCGGCAATTTAAGGCCTCAGGCCCCTGAACAATGGTACAGGCTTTCCCTGGGAAACAAAACTCAGAAGCCACTGTTCTGGGTGTCAGTTTTCAGGACCCAGTTAGCACTCTCAAACCAGACCAAGTTGGCACTGGTGCCACCTTGCGTCTGGGAGGCATCCTGCGAGAAACCGAATTCCAGGAGTCACCCGGCATTTTAAGGCCTCAGGCCCCTGAACCATTGTACAGGCTTTTTCCCTGGGAAACAAAACTCACAAGCCATTGTTCTGGGTGTCAGTTTTCAGAACTTTATTGGCACTCTCAAACCAGACCAAGTTGGAACTGGTGCCACCTTGCGTCTGGGAGGCATCCTGCGAGAGGAGCAATTCCAGGAGGCACCTGGCAATTTAAGGCCGCAGGACCCTGAACCATTGTACAGGCTTTTTCCCTGGGAAACAAAACTCACAAGCCACTGTTCTGGGTGTCAGTTTTCAGGACCCACTTGGCACTCTCAAACCAGACCAAGTTGTCACTGGTGCCACCTAGCGTCGGGGAGGCATCTTGCGAGAGGCTGAATTCCAGGAGGCACCCGGCAATTTAAGGCCTCAGGCCCCTTACCATTGTACAGGCTTTTTCCCTGGGAAACAAAACTCACAAGCCGCTGTTCTGGGTGTCAGTTTTCAGGACCCACTTGGCTCTCTCAAACCAGACCAAGTTGGAACTGGTGCCACCTTGCGTCTGGGAGGCATCCTGGGAGAGGCCGAATTCCAGGAGGCACCCGGCAATTTAAGGCCGCAGGACCCTGAAACATTGTACAGGCGTTTTCCCTGGGAAACAAAACTCAGAAGCCACTGTTCTGGGTGTCTGTTTTCAGGACACACTTGGCAATCTTAAACCAGACCAAGTTAGCACTGGTGCCACGTTGCGTCTGGGAGGCATCCTGCGAGAGGAACAATTCCAGGAGGCACGCGGCAATTTGAGGCCGCAGGCTCCTAAACCATTTTCCAGGCTTTTTCCCTGGGAAACAAAACTCACAAGCCACTGTTCTGGGTGTCAGTTTTCAGGACCCACTTGGCACTCTCAAACCAGACCAAGTTGGCACTGGTGCCACCTTGCGTCTGGGAGGCATCCTGCGAGAGGCCGAATTCCAGGAGGCACCCGGCAATTTAAGGCCGCAGGCCCCTGAACTGCTGTACAGGTTTTTTCCCTGGGAAACAAAACTCACAAGCCACTTTTCTGGGTGCCAGTTTGCAGGAGCCACCTGGCACTCTCAAACCAGACCAAGTTGGAACTGGTGCCACCTTGCGTCTGGGAGGCATCCTGCGAGAGGCCGAATTCCAGGAGGCACCCGGCAATTTAACGCCGCAGGCCCCTGAACCATTGTACAGGCGTTTTCCCTGGGAAACAAAACTCACAAGCCCCTGTTCTGGGTGTCAGTTTGTCAGGACCCACTTGGCACTCTCAAACCAGACCTAGTTGGAACTGGTGCCACCTTGCGTCTGGGAGGCATCCTGCGAGAGGCCGAATTCCAGGAGGCACCCGGCAATTTAAGGCCGCAGGACCCTGTAGCATTTTACAGGCGTTTTCCCTGGGAAACAAAACTCACAAGCCACTGTTCTGGGTGTCAGTTTGCAGGACCCACTTGGCAATCTTAAACCAGACCAAGTTGGCACTGGTCCCACCTTGCATCTGGGAGGCATCCTGCGAGAGGCCGATTTCCCGGAGGCGCCCGGCAATTTAAGGCCTCAGGCCCCTGAAACATTCTACAGGCTTTTTCCCTGGGAAACAAAACTCACAAGCCACTGTTCTGGGTGTCAGTTTTCAGGACCCACTTGGCACTCTCAAACCAGACCAAGTCGGCCCTGGTGCCACCTTGCGTCTGGGAGGCATCCTGCGAGAGGCCGAATTCCAGGAGGCACCCGGCAATTTAAGGCCGCAGGCCCCTGAAGTGCTGTACAGGTTTTTTCCCTGGGAAACAAAACTCACAAGCCACTTTTCTGGGTGCCAGTTTGCAGGAGCCACCTGGCACTCTCAAACCAGACCAAGTTGGAACTGGTGCCACCTTGCGTCTGGGAGGCATCCTGCGAGAGGCCGAATTCCAGGAGGCACCCGGCAATTTAAGGCCGCAGGACCCTGAACCATTGTACAGGCGTTTTCCCTGGGAAACAAAACTCACAAGCCCCTGTTCTGGGTGTCAGTTGTCAGGACCCACTTGGCACTCTCAACCCAGGCCTAGTTGGAACTGGTGCCACTTTGCGTCTGGGAGGCATCCTGAGAGAGGCTGAATTCCAGGAGGCACCCGGCAATTTAAGGCCTCAGGCCCCTGAACCATTGTACAGGCTTTTTCCCTGGGAAACAAAACTCACAAGCCCCTGTTCTGGGTGTCAGTTTTCAGGACACACTTGGCACTCTCAAACCAGACCAAGTTGGAACTGGTGCCACCTTGCGTCTGGGATGCATCCTGCGAGAGTTGCAATTCCAGGAGGCACCCGGCAATTTAAGGCCGCAGGCTCCTGAAGCATTGTCCAGGCTTTTTCCCTAGGAAACAAAACTCACAAGTCACTGTTCTGGGTGTAATTTTGCAGGACCCACTTGACACTCTTAAACCAGACCAAGTTGGAACTGGTGCCACCTTGCGTCTGGAAGACATCCTGTGAGAGGCGGATCTCCAGGAGGCACCCGGCGATTTAAGGGATCAGAACCCTGAAAAATTGTACAGGGTTTCCCTGGGAAACAAAACTCAGAAGCCACTGTTCTGGGTGTCAGTTTGCAGGACCCACTTAGCACTCTCAAACCAGACCAAGTTGGCACTGGTGCCACCTTGCGTCTGGGAGGCATCCTGCGAGAGGTGCAATTCCAGGAGGCACCCGGCAATTTAAGGCCTCAGGCCCCTGAACCATTGTACAGGCTTTTTCCCTGGGAAACAAAACTCACAAGCCATTGTTCTGGGTGTCAGTTTTCAGAACTTTATTGGCACTCTCAAACCAGACCAAGTTGGAACTGGTGCCACCTTGCATCTGGGAGGCATCCTGCGAGAGGCCGATTTCCAGGAGGCGCCCGGCAATTTAAGGCCTCAGGCCCCTGAAACATTCTACAGGCTTTTTCCCTGGGAAACAAAACTCACAAGCCACTGTTCTGGGTGTCAGTTTTCAGGACCCACTTGGCACTCTCAAACCAGAGCAAGTTGGAACTGGTGCCACCTTGCATCTGGGATGCATCCTGCGAGAGGTGCAATTCCAGGAGGCACCCGGCAATTTCAGGCCGCAGGCTCCTGAACCATTGTCCAGGCTTTTTCCCTGGGAAACAAAACTCAGAAGCCACTGTTCTGGGTGTCAGTTTTCAGGACCCACTTGGCACTCTCAAACCAGAGCAAGTTGGCACTGGTGCCACCTTGCGTCTGGGAGGCATCCTGCGAGACGCCGAATTTCAGAAGGCACCTGGCAATTTAAGGCCTCAGGCCCCTGAACTGCTGTACAGGTTTTTTCCCTGGGAAACAAAACTCACAAGCCACTGTTTTGGGTGCCAGTTTGCAGGAGCCACCTGGCACTCTCAAACCAGACCAAGTTGGAACTGGTGCCACCTTGCATCTGGGAGGCATCCTGCGAGAGGCCGAATTCCAGGAGGCGCCCGGCAATTTAAGGCCGCAGGACCCTGTAGCATTTTACAGGCGTTTTCCCTGGGAAACAAAACTCACAAGCCACTGTTCTGGGTGTCAGTTTGCAGGACCCACTTGGCAATCTTAAACCAGACCAAGTTGGCACTGGTGCCACCTTGCATCTGGGAGGCATCCTGCGAGAGGCCGATTTCCAGGAGGCGCCCGGCAATTTAAGGCCTCAGGCCCCTGAAACATTCTACAGGCTTTTTCCCTGGGAAACAAAACTCACAAGCCACTGTTCTGGGTGTCAGTTTTCAGGACCCACTTGGCACTCTCAAACCAGACCAAGTCGGCCCTGGTGCCACCTTGCGTCTGGGAGGCATCCTGCGAGAGGCCGAATTCCAGGAGGCACCCGGCAATTTAAGGCCGCAGGCCCCTGAACTGCTGTACAGGTTTTTTCCCTGGGAAACAAAACTCACAAGCCACTTTTCTGGGTGCCAGTTTGCAGGAGCCACCTGGCACTCTCAAACCAGACCAAGTTGGAACTGGTGCCACCTTGCGTCTGGGAGGCATCCTGCGAGAGGCCGAATTCCAGGAGGCACCCGGCAATTTAAAGCCTCAGGCCCCTGAACCATTGTACAGGCGTTTTCCCTGGGAAACAAAACTCACAAGCCCCTGTTCTGGGTGTCAGTTGTCAGAACCCACTTGGCACTCTCAAACCAGACCTAGTTGGAACTGGTGCCACTTTGCGTCTGGGAGGCATCCTGAGAGAGGCTGAATTCCAGGAGGCACCCGGCAATTTAAGGCCTCAGGCCCCTGAACCATTGTACAGGCTTTTTCCCTGGGAAACAAAACTCACAAGCCCCTGTTCTGGGTGTCAGTTTTCAGGACACACTTGGCACTCTCGAACCAGACCAAGTTGGAACTGGTGCCACCTTGCGTCTGGGATGCATCCTGCGAGAGTTGCAATTCCAGGAGGCACCCGGCAATTTAAGGCCGCAGGCTCCTGAAGCATTGTCCCGGCTTTTTCCCTAGGAAACAAAACTCACAAGTCACTGTTCTGGGTGTAATTTTGCAGGACCCACTTGACACTCTTAAACCAGACCAAGTTGGAACTGGTGCCACCTTGCGTCTGGAAGACATCCTGTGAGAGGCGGATCTCCAGGAGGCACCCGGCGATTTAAGGGATCAGAATCCTGAAAAATTGTACAGGGTTTCCCTGGGAAACAAAACTCAGAAGCCACTGTTCTGGGTGTCAGTTTGCAGGACCCACTTAGCACTCTCAAACCAGACCAAGTTGGCACTGGTGCCACCTTGCGTCTGGGAGGCATCCTGCGAGAGGTGCAATTCCAGGAGGCACCCGGCAATTTAAGGCCTCAGGCCCCTGAACCATTGTACAGGCTTTTTCCCTGGGAAACAAAACTCACAAGCCATTGTTCTGGGTGTCAGTTTTCAGAACTTTATTGGCACTCTCAAACCAGACCAAGTTGGAACTGGTGCCACCTTGCATCTGGGAGGCATCCTGCGAGAGGCCGATTTCCAGGAGGCGCCCGGCAATTTAAGGCCTCAGGCCCCTGAAACATTCTACAGGCTTTTTCCCTGGGAAACAAAACTCACAAGCCACTGTTCTGGGTGTCAGTTTTCAGGACCCACTTGGCACTCTCAAACCAGACCAAGTCGGCCCTGGTGCCACCTTGCGTCTGGGATGCATCCTGCGAGAGGTGCAATTCCAGGAGGCACCCGGCAATTTCAGGCCGCAGGCTCCTGAACCATTGTCCAGGCTTTTGCCCTGGGAAACAAAACTCAGAAGCCACTGTTCTGGGTGTCAGTTTTCAGGACCCACTTGGCACTCTCAAACCAGAGCAAGTTGGCACTGGTGCCACCTTGCGTCTGGGAGGCATCCTGCGAGACGCCGAATTTCAGAAGGCACCTGGCAATTTAAGGCCTCAGGCCCCTGAACTGCTGTACAGGTTTTTTCCCTGGGAAACAAAACTCACAAGCCACTGTTTTGGGTGCCAGTTTGCAGGAGCCACCTGGCACTCTCAAACCAGACCAAGTTGGAACTGGTGCCACCTTGCATCTGGGAGGCATCCTGCGAGAGGCCGAATTCCAGGAGGCGCCCGTCAATTTAAGGCCTCAGGACCCTGTAGCATTTTACAGGCGTTTTCCCTGGGAAACAAAACTCACAAGCCACTGTTCTGGGTGTCAGTTTGCAGGACCCACTTGGCAATCTTAAACCAGACCAAGTTGGCACTGGTGCCACCTTGCATCTGGGAGGCATCCTGCGAGAGGCCGATTTCCAGGAGGCGCCCGGCAATTTAAGGCCTCAGGCCCCTGAAACAATCTACAGGCTTTTTCCCTGGGAAACAAAACTCACAAGCCACTGTTCTGGGTGTCAGTTTTCAGGACCCACTTGGCACTCTCAAACCAGACCAAGTCGGCCCTGGTGCCACCTTGCGTCTGGGAGGCATCCTGCGAGTGGCCGAATTCCAGGAGGCACCCGGCAATTTAAGGCCGCAGGCCCCTGAACTGCTGTACAGGTTTTTTCCCTGGGAAACAAAACTCACAAGCCACTTTTCTGGGTGCCAGTTTGCAGGAGCCACCTGGCACTCTCAAACCAGACCAAGTTGGAACTGGTGCCACCTTGCGTCTGGGAGGCATCCTGCGAGAGGCCGAATTCCAGGAGGCACCCGGCAATTTAAAGCCTCAGGCCCCTGAACCATTGTACAGGCGTTTTCCCTGGGAAACAAAACTCACAAGCCCCTGTTCTGGGTGTTAGTTGTCAGGACCCACTTGGCACTCTCAAACCAGACCTAGTTGGAACTGGTGCCACTTTGCGTCTGGGAGGCATCCTGAGAGAGGCTGAATTCCAGGAGGCACCCGGCAATTTAAGGCCTCAGGCCCCTGAACCATTGTACAGGCTTTTTCCCTGGGAAACAAAACTCACAAGCCCCTGTTCTGGGTGTCAGTTTTCAGGACACACTTGGCACTCTCGAACCAGACCAAGTTGGAACTGGTGCCACCTTGCGTCTGGGATGCATCCTGCGAGAGTTGCAATTCTAGGAGGCACCCGGCAATTTAAGGCCGCAGGCTCCTGAAGCATTGTCCAGGCTTTTTCCCTAGGAAACAAAACTCACAAGTCACTGTTCTGGGTGTAATTTTGCAGGACCCACTTGACACTCTTAAACCAGACCAAGTTGGAACTGGTGCCACCTTGCGTCTGGAAGACATCCTGTGAGAGGCGGATCTCCAGGAGGCACCCGGCGATTTAAGGGATCAGAACCCTGAAAAATTGTACAGGGTTTCCCTGGGAAACAAAACTCAGAAGCCACTGTTCTGGGTGTCAGTTTGCAGGACCCACTTAGCACTCTCAAACCAGACCAAGTTCGCACTGGTGCCACCTTGCGTCTGGGAGGCATCCTGCGAGAGGTGCAATTCCAGGAGGCACCCGGCAATTTAAGGCCTCAGGCCCCTGAACCATTGTACAGGCTTTTTCCCTGGGAAACAAAACTCACAAGCCATTGTTCTGGGTGTCAGTTTTCAGAACTTTATTGGCACTCTCAAACCAGACCAAGTTGGAACTGGTGCCACCTTGCATCTGGGAGGCATCCTGCGAGAGGCCGATTTCCAGGAGGCGCCCGGCAATTTAAGGCCTCAGGCCCCTGAAACATTCTACAGGCTTTTTCCCTGGGAAACAAAACTCACAAGCCACTGTTCTGGGTGTCAGTTTTATGGACCCACTTGGCACTCTCAAACCAGACCAAGTCGGCCCTGGTGCCACCTTGCGTCTGGGATGCATCCTGCGAGAGGTGCAATTCCAGGAGGCACCCGGCAATTTCAGGCCGCAGGCTCCTGAACCATTGTCCAGGCTTTTTCCCTGGGAAACAAAACTCAGAAGCCACTGTTCTGGGTGTCAGTTTTCAGGACCCACTTGGCACTCTCAAACCAGAGCAAGTTGGCACTGGTGCCACCTTGCGTCTGGGAGGCATCCTGCGAGACGCCGAATTTCAGAAGGCACCTGGCAATTTAAGGCCTCAGGCCCCTGAACTGCTGTACAGGTTTTTTCCCTGGGAAACAAAACTCACAAGCCACTGTTTTGGGTGCCAGTTTGCAGGAGCCACCTGGCACTCTCAAACCAGACCAAGTTGGAACTGGTGCCACCTTGCATCTGGGAGGCATCCTGCGAGAGGCCGAATTCCAGGAGGCGCCCGGCAATTTAAGGCCGCAGGACCCTGAACGATTGTACAGGCTTTTTCCCTGGGAAACAACACTCACAAGCCACTGTTCGGGGTGTCAGTTTGCAGGAAACAGTTGGCACTCTTAAACCAGACCAAGTTGGCACTGGTGCCACTTTGCGTCTGGGAGGCATCCTGCGAGAGGCTGAATTCCAGGAGGCACCCGGCAATTTAAGGCCGCAGGACCCTGTACCATTCTACAGGCTTTTTACCTGGGAAACAAAACTCACAAGCCACTGTTCTGGGATTCAGTTTGCAGGACACACTTGGCACTCTCGAACCAGACCAAGTTGGAACTGGTGCCACCTTGCGTCTGGGATGCATCCTGCGAGAGTTGCAATTCCAGTAGGCACCCGGCAATTTAAGGCCGCAGGCTCCTGAAGCATTGTCCAGGCTTTTTCCCTGGGAAACAAAACTCACAAGTCACTGTTCTGGGTGTAATTTTGCAGGACCCACTTGACACTCTTAAACCAGACCAAGTTGGAACTGGTGCCACCTTGCGTCTGGAAGACATCCTGTGAGAGGCAAATCTCCAGGAGGCACCCGGCGATTTAAGGGATCAGAACCCTGAAAAATTGTACAGGTTTTCCCTGGGAAACAAAACTCAGAAGCCACTGTTCTGGGTGTCAGGTTTCAGGACCCACTTAGCACTCTCAAACCAGACAAAGTTGGCACTGGTGCCACCTTGCGTCTGGGAGGCATCCTGCGAGAGGTGCAATTCCAGGAGGCACCCGCCAATTTAAGGCCTCAGGCCCCTGAACGATTGTACAGGCTTTTTCCCTGGGAAACAAAACTCACAAGCCATTGTTCTGGGTGTCAGTTTTCAGAACTTTATTGGCACTCTCAAACCAGACCAAGTTGGAACTGGTGCCACCTTGCGTCTGGGAGGCATCCTGCGAGAGGAGCAATTCCAGGAGTCACCCGGCAATTTAAGGCCTCAGGCCCCTGAACAATGGTACAGGCTTTCCCTGGGAAACAAAACTCAGAAGCCACTGTTCTGGGTGTCAGTTTTCAGGACCCAGTTAGCACTCTCAAACCAGACCAAGTTGGCACTGGTGCCACCTTGCGTCTGGGAGGCATCCTGCGAGAAACCGAATTCCAGGAGTCACCCGGCATTTTAAGGCCTCAGGCCCCTGAACCATTGTACAGGCTTTTTCCCTGGGAAACAAAACTCACAAGCCATTGTTCTGGGTGTCAGTTTTCAGAACTTTATTGGCACTCTCAAACCAGACCAAGTTGGAACTGGTGCCACCTAGCGTCGGGGAGGCATCTTGCGAGAGGCTGAATTCCAGGAGGCACCCGGCAATTTAAGGCCGCAGGCCCCTTACCATTGTACAGGCTTTTTCCCTGGGAAACAAAACTCACAAGCCGCTGTTCTGGGTGTCAGTTTACAGGACCCACTTGGCTCTCTCAAACCAGACCAAGTTGGAACTGGTGCCACCTTGCGTCTGGGAGGCATCCTGGGAGAGGCCGAATTCCAGGAGGCACCCGGCAATTTAAGGCCGCAGGACCCTGAAACATTGTACAGGCGTTTTCCCTGGGAAACAAAACTCAGAAGCCACTGTTCTGGGTGTCAGTTTTCAGGACACACTTGGCAATCTTAAACCAGACCAAGTTAGCACTGGTGCCACGTTGCGTCTGGGAGGCATCCTGCGAGAGGAACAATTCCAGGAGGCACGCGGCAATTTGAGGCCGCAGGCTCCTAAACCATTTTCCAGGCTTTTTCCCTGGGAAACAAAACTCACAAGCCACTGTTCTGGGTGTCAGTTTTCAGGACCCACTTGGCACTCTCAAACCAGACCAAGTTGGCACTGGTGCCACCTTGCGTCTGGGAGGCATCCTGCGAGAGGCCGAATTCCAGGAGGCACCCGGCAATTTAAAGCCGCAGGCCCCTGAACTGCTGTACAGGTTTTTTCCCTGGGAAACAAAACTCACATGCCACTTTTCTGGGTGCCAGTTTGCAGGAGCCACCTGGCACTCTCAAACCAGACCAAGTTGGAACTGGTGCCACCTTGCGTCTGGGAGGCATCCTGCGAGAGGCCGAATTCCAGGAGGCACCCGGCAATTTAAGGCCGCAGGACCCTGAACCATTGTACAGGCGTTTTCCCTGGGAAACAAAACTCACAAGCCCCTGTTCTGGGTGTCAGTTGTCAGGACCCACTTGGCACTCTCAAACCAGACCTAGTTGGAACTGGTGCCACCTTGCGTCTGGGAGGCATCCTGGGAGAGGCCGAATTCCAGGAGGCACCTGGCAATTTAAGGCCGCAGGACCCTGTAGCATTTTACAGGCGTTTTCCCTGGGAAACAAAACTCACAAGCCACTGTTCTGGGTGTCAGTTTGCAGGACCCACTTGGAAATCTTAAACCAGACCAAGTTGGCACTGGTGCCACCTTGCATCTGGGAGGCATCCTGCGAGAGGCCGATTTCCAGGAGGCGCCCGGCAATTTAAGGCCTCAGGCCCCTGAAACATTGTACAGGCTTTTTCCCTGGGAAACAAAACTCACAAGCCACTGTTCTGGGTGTCAGTTTTCAGGACCCACTTGGCACTCTCAAACCAGACCAAGTCGGCCCTGGTGCCACCTTGCGTCTGGGATGCATCCTGCGAGTGGTACAATTCCAGGAGGCACCCGGTAATTTAAGGCCGCAGGCTCCTGAACCATTGTCCAGGCTTTTTCCCTGGGAAACAACACTCACAAGCCACTGTTCTGGGTGTCAGTTTTCAGGAAACAGTTGGCACTCTTAAACCAGACCAAGTTGGCACTGGTGCCACTTTGCGTCTGGGAGGCATCCTGCGAGAAGCTGAATTCCAGGAGGCACCCGGCAATTTAAGGCCGCAGGACCCTGTACCATTCTACAGGCTTTCTCCCTGGGAAACAAAACTCACAAGCCCCTGTTCTGGGTGTCAGTTTTCAGGACCCACTTGGCACTCTCGAACCAGACCAAGTTGGCACTGGTGCCACCTTGCGTCTGGGATGCATCCTGCGAGAGTTGCAATTCCAGGAGGCACCCGGCAATTTAAGGCCGCAGGCTCCTGAAGCATTGTCCAGGCTTTTTCCCTGGGAAACAAAACTCACAAGTCACTGTTCTGGGTGTAATTTTGCAGGACCCACTTGACACTCTTAAACCAGACCAAGTTGGAACTGGTGCCACCTTGCGTCTGGAAGACATCCTGTGAGAGGCGGATCTCCAGGAGGCACCCGGCGATTTAAGGGATCAGAACCCTGAAAAATTGTACAGGTTTTCCCTGGGAAACAAAACTCAGAAGCCACTGTTCTGGGTGTCAGTTTGCAGGACACACTTAGCACTCTCAAACCAGACCAAGTTGGCACTGGTGCCACCTTGCGTCTGGGAGGCATCCTGCGTGAGGTGCAATTCCAGGAGGCACCCGGCAATTTAAGGCCTCAGGACCCTGAACGATTGTACAGGCTTTTTCCCTGGGAAACAAAACTCACAAGCCATTGTTCTGGGTGTCAGTTTTCAGAACTTTATTGGCACTCTCAAACCAGACCAAGTTGGAACTGGTGCCACCTTGCATCTGGGAGGCATCCTGCGAGAGGCCGATTTCCAGGAGGCGCCCGGCAATTTAAGGCCTCAGGCCCCTGAACTGCTGTACAGGTTTTTTCCCTGGGAAACAAAACTCACAAGCCACTTTTCTGGGTGCCAGTTTGCAGGAGCCACCTGGCACTCTCAAACCAGACCAAGTTGGAACTGGTGCCACCTTGCGTCTGGGAGGCATCCTGCGAGAGGCCGAATTCCAGGAGGCACCCGGCAATTTAAGGCCGCAGGACCCTGAACCATTGTACAGGCGTTTTCCCTGGGAAACAAAACTCACAAGCCCCTGTTCTGGGTGTCAGTTGTCAGGACCCACTTGGCACTCTCAAACCAGACCTAGTTGGAACTGGTGCCACCTTGCGTCTGGGAGGCATCCTGGGAGAGGCCGAATTCCAGGAGGCACCTGGCAATTTAAGGCCGCAGGACCCTGTAGCATTTTACAGGCGTTTTCCCTGGGAAACAAAACTCACAAGCCACTGTTCTGGGTGTCAGTTTGCAGGACCCACTTGGAAATCTTAAACCAGACCAAGTTGGCACTGGTGCCACCTTGCATCTGGGAGGCATCCTGCGAGAGGCCGATTTCCAGGAGGCGCCCGGCAATTTAAGGCCTCAGGCCCCTGAAACATTGTACAGGCTTTTTCCCTGGGAAACAAAACTCACAAGCCACTGTTCTGGGTGTCAGTTTTCAGGACCCACTTGGCACTCTCAAACCAGACCAAGTCGGCCCTGGTGCCACCTTGCGTCTGGGATGCATCCTGCGAGTGGTACAATTCCAGGAGGCACCCGGTAATTTAAGGCCGCAGGCTCCTGAACCATTGTCCAGGCTTTTTCCCTGGGAAACAAAACTCAGAAGCCCCTGTTCTGGGTGTCAGTTTTCAGGACCCACTTGGCACTCTCAAACCAGAGCAAGTTGGCACTGGTGCCACCTTGCGTCTGGGAGGCATCCTGCGAGAGGCCGAATTTCAGGAGGCACCCGGCCATTTAAGGCCTCAGGCCCCTGAACTGATGTACAGGTTTTTTCCCTGGGAAACAAAACTCACAAGCCACTCTTTTGGGTGCCAGTTTGCAGGAGCCACCTGGCACTCTCAAATCAGACCAAGTTGGAACTGGTGCCACCTTGCATCTGGGAGGCATCCTGCGAGAGGCCGAATTCCAGGAGGCACCCGGCAATTTAAGGCCGCAGGACCCTGAACCATTGTACAGGCTTTTTCCCTGGGAAACAACACTCACAAGCCACTGTTCTGGGTGTCAGTTTTCAGGAAACAGTTGGCACTCTTAAACCAGACCAAGTTGGCACTGGTGCCACTTTGCGTCTGGGAGGCATCCTGCGAGAAGCTGAATTCCAGGAGGCACCCGGCAATTTAAGGCCGCAGGACCCTGTACAATTCTACAGGCTTTCTCCCTGGGAAACAAAACTCACAAGCCCCTGTTCTGGGTGTCAGTTTTCAGGACCCACTTGGCACTCTCGAACCAGACCAAGTTGGCACTGGTGCCACCTTGCGTCTGGGATGCATCCTGCGAGAGTTGCAATTCCAGGAGGCACCCGGCAATTTAAGGCCGCAGGCTCCTGAAGCATTGTCCAGGCTTTTTCCCTGGGAAACAAAACTCACAAGTCACTGTTCTGGGTGTAATTTTGCAGGACCCACTTGACACTCTTAAACCAGACCAAGTTGGAACTGGTGCCACCTTGCGTCTGGAAGACATCCTGTGAGAGGCGGATCTCCAGGAGGCACCCGGCGATTTAAGGGATCAGAACCCTGAAAAATTGTACAGGTTTTCCCTGGGAAACAAAACTCAGAAGCCACTGTTCTGGGTGTCAGTTTGCAGGACACACTTAGCACTCTCAAACCAGACCAAGTTGGCACTGGTGCCACCTTGCGTCTGGGAGGCATCCTGCGAGAGGTGCAATTCCAGGAGGCACCCGGCAATTTAAGGCCTCAGGACCCTGAACGATTGTACAGGCTTTTTCCCTGGGAAACAAAACTCACAAGCCATTGTTCTGGGTGTCAGTTTTCAGAACTTTATTGGCACTCTCAAACCAGACCAAGTTGGCACTGGTGCCACCTTGCATCTGGGAGGCATCCTGCGAGAGGCCGATTTCCAGGAGGCGCCCGGCAATTTAAGGCCTCAGGCCCCTGAAACATTCTACAGACTTTTTCCCTGGGAAACAAAACTCACATGCCACTGTTCTGGGTGTCAGTTTTCAGGACCCACTTGGCACTCTCAAACCAGACCAAGTAGGCACTGGTGCCACCTTGCGTCTGGGAGGCATCCTGCGAGAAACCGAATTCCAGGAGGCACCAGGCCATTTAAGGCCTCAGGCACCTGAACCATTATACAGGCTTTTTCCCTGGGAAACAAAACTCACAAGCCATTGTTCTGGGTGTCAGTTTTCAGAACTTTATTGGCACTCTCAAACCAGACCACATTGGAACTGGTGCCACCTGGCGTCTGGGAGGCATCCTGCGAGAGGAGCAATTCCAGGAGGCACCTGGCAATTTAAGGCCGCAGGACCCTGAACCATTGTACAGGCTTTTTCCCTGGGAAACAAAACTCACAAGCCACTGTTCTGGGTGTCAGTTTTCAGAACTTTATTGGCACTCTCAAACCAGACCAAGTTGTCACTGGTGCCACCTAGCGTCGGGGAGGCATCTTGCGAGAGGCTGAATTCCAGGAGGCACCCGGCAATTTAAGGCCTCAGGCCCCTTACCATTGTACAGGCTTTTTCCCTGGGAAACAAAACTCACAAGCCGCTGTTCTGGGTGTCAGTTTTCAGGACCCACTTGGCTCTCTCAAACCAGACCAAGTTGGAACTGGTGCCACCTTGCGTCTGGGAGGCATCCTGGGAGAGGCCGAATTCCAGGAGGCACCCGGCAATTTAAGGCCGCAGGACCCTGAAACATTGTACAGGCGTTTTCCCTGGGAAACAAAACTCAGAAGCCACTGTTCTGGGTGTCAGTTTTCAGGACACACTTGGCAATCTTAAACCAGACCAAGTTAGCACTGGTGCCACGTTGCGTCTGGGAGGCATCCTGCGAGAGGAACAATTCCAGGAGGCACGCGGCAATTTGAGGCCGCAGGCTCCTAAACCATTTTCCAGGCTTTTTCCCTGGGAAACAAAACTCACAAGCCACTGTTCTGGGTGTCAGTTTTCAGGACCCACTTGGCACTCTCAAACCAGACCAAGTTGGCACTGGTGCCACCTTGCGTCTGGGAGGCATCCTGCGAGAGGCCGAATTCCAGGAGGCACCCGGCAATTTAAGGCCGCAGGCCCCTGAACTGCTGTACAGGTTTTTTCCCTGGGAAACAAAACTCACAAGCCACTTTTCTGGGTGCCAGTTTGCAGGAGCCACCTGGCACTCTCAAACCAGACCAAGTTGGAACTGGTGCCACCTTGCGTCTGGGAGGCATCCTGCGAGAGGCCGAATTCCAGGAGGCACCCGGCAATTTAAGGCCGCAGGACCCTGAACCATTGTACAGGCGTTTTCCCTGGGAAATAAAACTCACAAGCCCCTGTTCTGGGTGTCAGTTGTCAGGACCCACTTGGCACTCTCAAACCAGACCTAGTTGGAACTGGTGCCACCTTGCGTCTGGGAGGCATCCTGCGAGAGGCCGAATTCCAGGAGGCGCCCGGCAATTTAAGGCCTCAGGCCCCTGAAACATTCTACAGGCTTTTTCCCTGGGAAACAAAACTCACAAGCCACTGTTCTGGGTGTCAGTTTTCAGGACCCACTTGGCACTCTCAAACCAGACCAAGTCGGCCCTGGTGCCACCTTGCGTCTGGGACGCATCCTGCGAGTGGTACAATTCCAGGAGGCACCCGGTAATTTAAGGCCGCAGGCTCCTGAACCATTGTCCAGGCTTTTTCCCTGGGAAACAAAACTCAGAAGCCCCTGTTCTGGGTGTCAGTTTTCAGGACCCACTTGGCACTCTCAAACCAGAGCAAGTTGGCACTGGTGCCACCTTGCGTCTGGGAGGCATCCTGCGAGAGGCCGAATTTCAGGAGGCACCCGGCCATTTAAGGCCTCAGGCCCCTGAACTGCTGTACAGGTTTTTTCCCTGGGAAACAAAACTCACAAGCCACTCTTTTGGGTGCCAGTTTGCAGGAGCCACCTGGCACTCTCAAATCAGACCAAGTTGGAACTGGTGCCACCTTGCATCTGGGAGGCATCCTGCGAGAGGCCGAATTCCAGGAGGCACCCAGCAATTTAAGGCCGCAGGACCCTGAACCATTGTACAGGCTTTTTCCCTGGGAAACAACACTCACAAGCCACTGTTCTGGGTGTCAGTTTTCAGGAAACAGTTGGCACTCTTAAACCAGACCAAGTTGGCACTGGTGCCACTTTGCGTCTGGGAGGCATCCTGCGAGAAGCTGAATTCCAGGAGGCACCCGGCAATTTAAGGCCGCAGGACCCTGTACCATTCTACAGGCTTTTTCCCTGGGAAACAAAACTCACAAGCCCCTGTTCTGGGTGTCAGTTTTCAGGACACACTTGGCACTCTCGAACCAGACCAAGTTGGAACTGGTGCCACCTTGCGTCTGGGATGCATCCTGCGAGAGTTGCAATTCCAGGAGGCACCCGGCAATTTAAGGCCGCAGGCTCCTGAAGCATTGTCCAGGCTTTTTCCCTGGGAAACAAAACTCACAAGTCACTGTTCTGGGTGTAATTTTGCAGGACCCACTTGACACTCTTAAACCAGACCAAGTTGGAACTGGTGCCACCTTGCGTCTGGAAGACATCCTGTGAGAGGCGGATCTCCAGGAGGCACCCGGCGATTTAAGGGATCAGAACCCTGCAAAATTGTACAGGTTTTCCCTGGGAAACAAAACTCACAAGCCACTGTTCTGGGTGTCAGTTTGCAGGACACACTTAGCACTCTCAAACCAGACCAAGTTGGCACTGGTGCCACCTTGCGTCTGGGAGGCATCCTGCGAGAGGTGCAATTCCAGGAGGCACCTGGCAATTTAAGGCCTCAGGACCCTGAACCATTATACAGGCTTTTTCCCTGGGAAACAAAACTCACAAGCCATTGTTCTGGGTGTCAGTTTTCAGAACTTTATTGGCACTCTCAAACCAGACCAAGTTGGAACTGGTGCCACCTTGCGTCTGGGAGGCATCCTGCGAGAGGTGCAATTCCAGGAGGCACCTGGCAATTTAAGGCCTCAGGCCCCTGAAACATTCTACAGACTTTTTCCCTGGGAAACAAAACTCACAAGCCACTGTTCTGGGTGTCAGTTTTCAGGACACACTTGGCAATCTTAAACCAGACCAAGTTAGCACTGGTGCCACGTTGCGTCTGGGAGGCATCCTGCGAGAGGAACAATTCCAGGAGGCACGCGGCAATTTGAGGCCGCAGGCTCCTAAACCATTTTCCAGGCTTTTTCCCTGGGAAACAAAACTCACAAGCCACTGTTCTGGGTGTCAGTTTTCAGGACCCACTTGGCACTCTCAAACCAGACCAAGTTGGCACTGGTGCCACCTTGCGTCTGGGAGGCATCCTGCGAGAGGCCGAATTCCAGGCGGCACCCGGCAATTTAAGGCCGCAGGCCCCTGAACTGCTGTACAGGTTTTTTCCCTGGGAAACAAAACTCACAAGCCATTTTTCTGGGTGCCAGTTTGCAGGAGCCACCTGGCACTCTCAAACCAGACCAAGTTGGAACTGGTGCCACCTTGCGTCTGGGAGGCATCCTGCGAGAGGCCGAATTCCAGGAGGCACCTGGCAATTTAAGGCCGCAGGACCCTGTAGCATTTTACAGGCGTTTTCCCTGGGAAACAAAACTCACAAGCCACTGTTCTGGGTGTCAGTTTGCAGGATCCACTTGGCAATCTTAAACCAGACCAAGTTGGCACTGGTGCCATCTTGCATCTGGGAGGCATCCTGCGAGAGGCCGATTTCCAGGAGGCGCCCGGCAATTTAAGGCCTCAGGCCCCTGAAACATTCTACAGGCTTTTTCCCTGGGAAACAAAACTCACAAGCCACTGTTCTGGGTGTCAGTTTTCAGGACCCACTTGGCACTCTCAAACCAGACCAAGTCGGCCCTGGTGCCACCTTGCGTCTGGGATGCATCCTGCGAGAGGTACAATTCCAGGAGGCACCCGGTAATTTAAGGCCGCACGCTCCTGAACCATTGTCCAGGCTTTTTCCCTGGGAAACAAAACTCAGAAGCCCCTGTTCTGGGTGTCAGTTTTCAGGACCCACTTGGCACTCTCAAACCAGAGCAAGTTGGCACTGGTGCCACCTTGCGTCTGGGAGGCATCCTGCGAGAGGCCGAATTTCAGGAGGCACCCGGCCATTTAAGGCCTCAGGCCCCTGAACTGCTGTACAGGTTTTTTCCCTGGGAAACAAAACTCACAAGCCACTCTTTTGGGTGCCAGTTTGCAGGAGCCACCTGGCACTCTCAAATCAGACCAAGTTGGAACTGGTGCCACCTTGCATCTGGGAGGCATCCTGCGAGAGGCCGAATTCCAGGAGGCACCCGGCAATTTAAGGCCGCAGGACCCTGAACGATTGTACAGGCTTTTTCCCTGGGAAACAACACTCACAAGCCACTGTTCTGGGTGTCAGTTTTCAGGAAACAGTTGGCACTCTTAAACCAGACCAAGTTGGCACTGGTGCCACTTTGCGTCTGGGAGGCATCCTGCGAGAAGCTGAATTCCAGGAGGCACCCGGCAATTTAAGGCCGCAGGACCCTGTACCATTCTACAGGCTTTTTCCCTGGGAAACAAAACTCACAAGCCCCTGTTCTGGGTGTCAGTTTTCAGGACACACTTGGCACTCTCGAACCAGACCAAGTTGGAACTGGTGCCACCTTGCGTCTGGGATGCATCCTGCGAGAGTTGCAATTCCAGGAGGCACCCGGCAATTTAAGGCCGCAGGCTCCTGAAGCATTGTCCAGGCTTTTTCCCTGGGAAACAAAACTCACAAGTCACTGTTCTGGGTGTAATTTTGCAGGACCCACTTGACACTCTTAAACCAGACCAAGTTGGAACTGGTGCCACCTTGCGTCTGGAAGACATCCTGTGAGAGGCGGATCTCCAGGAGGCACCCGGCGATTTAAGGGATCAGAACCCTGAAAAATTGTACAGGTTTTCCCTGGGAAACAAAACTCAGAAGCCACTGTTCTGGGTGTCAGTTTGCAGGACACACTTAGCACTCTCAAACCAGACCAAGTTGGCACTGGTGCCACCTTGCGTCTGGGAGGCATCCTGCGAGAGGTGCAATTCCAGGAGGCACCCGGCAATTTAAGGCCTCAGGACCCTGAACGATTGTACAGGCTTTTTCCCTGGGAAACAAAACTCACAAGCCATTGTTCTGGGTGTCAGTTTTCAGAACTTTATTGGCACTCTCAAACCAGACCAAGTTGGAACTGGTGCCACCTTGCATCTGGGAGGCATCCTGCGAGAGGCCGATTTCCAGGAGGCGCCCGGCAATTTAAGGCCTCAGGCCCCTGAAACATTCTACAGACTTTTTCCCTGGGAAACAAAACTCACAAGCCACTGTTCTGGGTGTCAGTTTTCAGGACCCACTTGGCACTCTCAAACCAGACCAAGTCGGCCCTGGTGCCACCTTGCGTCTGGGATGCATCCTTCGAGAGGTGCAATTCCAGGAGGCACCCGGCAATTTAAGGCCGCAGGCTCCTGAACCATTGTCCAGGCTTTTTCCCTGGGAAACAAAACTCAGAAGCCACTGTTCTGGGTGTCAGTTTTCAGGACCCACTTGGCACTCTCAAACCAGACCAAGTAGGCACTGGTGCCACCTTGCGTCTGGGAGGCATCCTGCGAGAAACCGAATTCCAGGAGGCACCAGGCCATTTAAGGCCTCAGGCACCTGAACCATTATACAGGCTTTTTCCCTGGGAAACAAAACTCACAAGCCATTGTTCTGGGTGTCAGTTTTCAGAACTTTATTGGCACTCTCAAACCAGACCACGTTGGAACTGGTGCCACCTGGCGTCTGGGAGGCATCTTGCGAGAGGAGCAATTCCAGGAGGCACCCGGCAATTTAAGGCCGCAGGACCCTGAACCATTGTACAGGCGTTTTCCCTGGGAAACAAAACTCACAAGCCCCTGTTCTGGGTGTCAGTTTTCAGGACCCACTTGGCACTCTCAAACCAGATCAAGTTGGAACTGGTGCCACCTTGCGTCTGGGAGGCATCCTGCGAGAGGCCGAATTCCAGGAGGCGCCCGGCAATTTAAGGCCTCAGGCCCCTGAAACATTCTACAGGCTTTTTCCCTGGGAAACAAAACTCACAAGCCATTGTTCTGGGTGCCAGTTTTCAGAACTTTATTGGCACTCTCAAACCAGACCAAGTTGGAACTGGTGCCACCTTGCGTCTGGAAGACATCCTGTGAGAGGCGGATCTCCAGGAGGCACCCGGCGATTTAAGGGATCAGAACCCTGAAAAATTGTACAGGTTTTCCCTGGGAAACAAAACTCAGAAGGCACTGTTCTGGGTGTCAATTTGCAGGACCCACTTAGCACTCTCAAACCAGACCAAGTTGGCACTGGTGCCACCTTGCGTCTGGGAGGCATCCTGCGAGAGGTGCAATTCCAGGAGGCACCCGGCAATTTAAGGCCTCAGGCCCCTGACGGATTGTACAGGCTTTTTCCCTGGGAAACAAAACTCACAAGCCATTGTTCTGGGTGTCAGTTTTCAGAACTTTATTGGCACTCTCAAACCAGACCAAGTTGGAACTGGTGCCACCTTGCATCTGGGAGGCATCCTGCGAGAGGCCGATTTCCAGGAGGCGCCCGGCAATTTAAGGCCTCAGGGCCCTGAAACATTCTACAGGCTTTTTCCCTGGGAAACAACACTCACAAGCCACTGTTCTGGGTGTCAGTTTTCAGGACCCACTTGGCACTCTCAAACCAGACCAAGTCGGCCCTGGTGCCACCTTGCGTCTGGGATGCATCCTGCGAGAGGTGCAATTCCAGGAGGCGCCCGGCAATTTCAGGCCGCAGGCTCCTGAACCATTGTCCAGGCTTTTTCCCTGGGAAACAAAACTCAGAAGACACTGTTCTGGGTGTCAGTTTTCAGGACCCACTTGGCACTCTCAAACCAGAGCAAGTTGGCACTGGTGCCACCTTGCGTCTGGGAGGCATCCTGCGAGAGGCCGAATTTCAGAAGGCACCCGGCAATTTAAGGCCTCAGGCCCCTGAACTGCTGTACAGGTTTTTTCCCTGGGAAACAAAACTCACAAGCCACTGTTTTGGGTGCCAGTTTGCAGGAGCCACCTGGCACTCTCAAACCAGACCAAGTTGGAACTGGTGCCACCTTGCGTCTGGGAGGCATCCTGCGAGAGGCCGATTTCAAGGAGGCACCCGGCAATTTAAGGCCGCAGGACCCTGAACGATTGTACAGGCTTTTTCCCTGGGAAACAACACTCACAAGTCACTGTTCTGGGTGTCAGTTTTCAGGAAACAGTTGGCACTCTTAAACCAGACCAAGTTGGCACTGGTGCCACTTTGCGTCTGGGAGGCATCCTGCGAGAGGCTGAATTCCAGGAGGCACCCGGCAATTTAAGGCCGCAGGACCCTGTACCATTCTACAGGCTTTTTCCCTGGGAAACAAAACTCACAAGCCACTGTTCTGGGTGTCAGTTTGCAGGACACACTTGGCACTCTCAAACCAGACCAACTTGGAACTGGTGCCACCTTGCGTCTGGGATGCATCCTGCGAGAGTTGCAATTCCAGTAGGCACCCGGCAATTTAATTCCGCAGGCTCCTGAAGCATTGTCCAGGCTTTTTCCCTGGGAAACAAAACTCACAAGTCACTGTTCTGGGTGTAATTTTGCAGGACCCACTTGACACTCTTAAACCAGACCAAGTTGGAACTGGTGCCACCTTGCGTCTGGAAGACATCCTGTGAGAGGCGGATCTCCAGGAGGCACCCGGCGATTTAAGGGATCAGAACCCTGAAAAATTGTACAGGTTTTCCCTGGGAAACAAAACTCACAAGCCATTGTTCTGGGTGTCAGTTTTCAGAACTTTATTGGCACTCTCAAACCAGACCAAGTTGGAACTGGTGCCACCTTGCGTCTGGGAGGCATCCTGCGAGAGGAGCAATTCCAGGAGGCACCTGGCAATTTAAGGCCTCAGGACCCTGAACTATTGTACAGGCTTTTTCCCTGGGAAACAAAACTCAGAAGCCACTGTTCTGGGTGTCAGTTTTCAGGACCCACTTGGCACTCTCAAACCAGACCAAGTTGTCACTGGTGCCACCTAGCGTCGGGGAGGCATCTTGCGAGAGGCTGAATTCCAGGAGGCACCCGGCAATTTAAGGCCTCAGGCCCCTTACCATTGTACAGGCGTTTTCCCTGGGAAACAAAACTCACAAGCCACTGTTCTGGGTGTCAGTTTTCAGGACCCACTTGGCTCTCTCAAACCAGACCAAGTTGGAACTGGTGCCACCTTGCGTCTGGGAGGCATCCTGGGAGAGGCCGAATTCTAGGAGGCACCCGGCAATTTAAGGCCGCAGGACCCTGAAACATTGTACAGGCGTTTTCCCTGGGAAACAAAACTCAGAAGCCACTGTTCTGGGTGTCAGTTTTCAGGACACACTTGGCAATCTTAAACCAGACCAAGTTAGCACTGGTGCCACGTTGCGTCTGGGAGGCATCCTGCGAGAGGATCAATTCCAGGAGGCACTCGGCAATTTGAGGCCGCAGGCTCCTAAACCATTTTCCAGGCTTTTTCCCTGGGAAACAAAACTCAGAAGCCACTGTTCTGGGTGTCAGTTTTCAGGACCCACTTGGCACTCTCAAACCAGACCAAGTTGGCACTGGTGCCACCTTGCGTCTGGGAGGCATCCTGCGAGAGGCCGAATTCCAGGAGGCACCCGGCAATTTAAGGCCGCAGGCCCCTGAACTTCTGTACAGGTTTTTTCCCTGGGAAACAAAACTCACAAGCCACTTTTCTGGGTGCCAGTTTGCAGGAGCCACCTGGCACTCTCAAACCAGACCAAGTTGGAACTGGTGCCACCTTGCGTCTGGGAGGCATCCTGCGAGAGGCCGAATTCCAGGAGGCACCCGGCAATTTAAGGCCGCAGGACCCTGAACCATTGTACAGGCGTTTTCCCTGGGAAACAACACTCACAAGACACTGTTCTGGGTGTCAGTTTTCAGGACACACTTGGCACTCTTAAACCAGACCAAGTTGGCACTGGTGCCACTTTGCGTCTGGGAGGCATCCTGCGAGATGCTGAATTCAAGGAGGCACCCGGCAATTTAAGCCGCAGGACCCTGAACCATTGTACAGGCTTTTTCCCTGGGAAACAAAACTCACAAGCCCCTGTTCTGGGTGTCAGTTTGCAGGACACACTTGGCACTCTCGAACCAGACCAAGTTGGAACTGGTGCCACCTTGCGTCTGGGAGGCATTCTGCGAGAAACCGAATTCCAGGAGGCACCCGGAAATTTAAAGGATCAGAACCCTGAACAATTGTACAGGTTTTCCCTGGGAAACAAAACTCAGAAGCCACTGTTCAGGGTGTCAGTTTGCAGGACCCACTTAGCACTCTCAATCCAGACCAAGTAGGCACTGGTGCCACCTTGCGTCTGGGAGGCATCCTGCGAGAAACCGAATTCCAGGAGGCACCCGGCAATTCAAGGCCTCAGGCCCCTGAACCGTTGTACAGGCTTTTTCCCTGGGAAACAAAACTCACAAGCCACTGTTCTGGGTGTCAGTTTTCAGGACCCACTTGGCAATCTTAAACCAGACCAAGTTGGCACTGGTGCCACCTTGCGTCTGGGAGGCATCCTGCGAGAGGCCGATTTCCAGGAGGCGCCCGGCAATTTAAGGCCTCAGGCCCCTGAAACATTCTACAGGCTTTTTCCCTGGGAAACAAAACTCACAAGCCACTGTTCTGGGTGTCAGTTTTCAGGACCCACTTGGCACTCTCAAACCAGACCAAGTCGGCCCTGGTGCCACCTTGCGTCTGGGAGGCATCCTGCGAGAGGTGCAATTCCAGGAGGCACCCGGCAATTTAAGGCCGCAGGCTCCTGAACCATTGTCCAGGCTTTTTCCCTGGGAAACAAAACTCAGAAGCCACTGTTCTGGGTGTCAGTTTTCAGGACACACTTGGCACTCTTAAACCAGACCAAGTTGGAACTGGTGCCACTTTGCGTCTGGGAGGCATCCTGCGAGAGGCTGAATTCCAGGAGGCACCCGGCAATTTAAGGCCGCAGGACCCTGTACCATTCTACAGGCTTTTTCCCTGGGAAACAAAACTCACAAGCCACTGTTCTGGGTGTCAGTTTTCAGGACCCACTTGGCACTCTCAAACCAGAGCAAGTTGGCACTGGTGCCACCTTGCGTCTGGGAGGCATCCTGCGAGAGGCCGAATTTCAGAAGGCACCCGGCAATTTAAGGCCTCAGGCCCCTGAACTGCTGTACAGGTTTTTTCCCTGGGAAACAAAACTCACAAGCCACTGTTTTGGGTGCCAGTTTGCAGGAGCCACCTGGCACTCTCAAACCAGACCAAGTTGGAACTGGTGCCACCTTGCGTCTGGGAGGCATCCTGCGAGAGGCCGATTTCAAGGAGGCACCCGGCAATTTAAGGCCGCAGGACCCTGAACGATTGTACAGGCTTTTTCCCTGGGAAACAACACTCACAAGCCACTGTTCTGGGTGTCAGTTTTCAGGAAACAGTTGGCACTCTTAAACCAGACCAAGTTGGCACTGGTGCCACTTTGCGTCTGGGAGGCATCCTGCGAGAGGCTGAACTCCAGGAGGCACCCGGCAATTTAAGGCCGCAGGACCCTGTACCATTCTACAGGCTTTTTCCCTGGGAAACAAAACTCACAAGCCACTGTTCTGGGTGTCAGTTTGCAGGACACACTTGGCACTCTCAAACCAGACCAACTTGGAACTGGTGCCACCTTGCGTCTGGGATGCATCCTGCGAGAGTTGCAATTCCAGTAGGCACCCGGCAATTAAATTCCGCAGGCTCCTGAAGCATTGTCCAGGCTTTTTCCCTGGGAAACAAAACTCACAAGTCACTGTTCTGGGTGTAATTTTGCAGGACCCACTTGACACTCTTAAACCAGACCAAGTTGGAACTGGTGCCACCTTGCGTCTGGAAGACATCCTGTGAGAGGCGGATCTCCAGGAGGCACCCGGCGATTTAAGGGATCAGAACCCTGAAAAATTGTACAGGTTTTCCCTGGGAAACAAAACTCACAAGCCATTGTTCTGGGTGTCAGTTTTCAGAACTTTATTGGCACTCTCAAACCAGATAAAGTTGGAACTGGTGCCACCTTGCGTCTGGGAGGCATCCTGCGAGAGGAGCAATTCCAGGAGGCACCTGGCAATTTAAGGCCTCAGGACCCTGAACTATTGTACAGGCTTTTTCCCTGGGAAACAAAACTCAGAAGCCACTGTTCTGGGTGTCAGTTTTCAGGACCCACTTGGCACTCTCAAACCAGACCAAGTTGTCACTGGTGCCACCTAGCGTCGGGGAGGCATCTTGCGAGAGGCTGAATTCCAGGAGGCACCCGGCAATTTAAGGCCTCAGGCCCCTTACCATTGTACAGGCGTTTTCCCTGGGAAACAAAACTCACAAGCCACTGTTCTGGGTGTCAGTTTTCAGGACCCACTAGGCTCTCTCAAACCAGACCAAGTTGGAACTGGTGCCACCTTGCGTCTGGGAGGCATCCTGGGAGAGGCCGAATTCTAGGAGGCACCCGGCAATTTAAGGCCGCAGGACCCTGAAACATTGTACAGGCGTTTTCCCTGGGAAACAAAACTCAGAAGCCACTGTTCTGGGTGTCAGTTTTCAGGACACACTTGGCAATCTTAAACCAGACCAAGTTAGCACTGGTGCCACGTTGCGTCTGGGAGGCATCCTGCGAGAGGATCAATTCCAGGAGGCACGCGGCAATTTGAGGCCGCAGGCTCCTAAACCATTTTCCAGGCTTTTTCCCTGGGAAACAAAACTCAGAAGCCACTGTTCTGGGTGTCAGTTTTCAGGACCCACTTGGCACTCTCAAACCAGACCAAGTTGGCACTGGTGCCACCTTGCGTCTGGGAGGCATCCTGCGAGAGGCCGAATTCCAGGAGGCACCCGGCAATTTAAGGCCGCAGGCCCCTGAACTGCTGTACAGGTTTTTTCCCTGGGAAACAAAACTCACAAGCCACTTTTCTGGGTGCCAGTTTGCAGGAGCCACCTGGCACTCTCAAACCAGACCAAGTTGGAACTGGTGCCACCTTGCGTCTGGGAGGCATCCTGCGAGAGGTGCAATTCCAGGAGGCACCCGGCAATTTAAGGCCTCAGGCCCCTGAAGGATTGTACAGGCTTTTTCCCTGGGAAACAAAACTCACAAGCCATTGTTCTGGGTGTCAGTTTTCAGAACTTTATTGGCACTCTCAAACCAGACCAAGTTGGAACTGGTGCCACCTTGCATCTGGGAGGCATCCTGCGAGAGGCCGATTTCCAGGAGACGCCCGGCAATTTAAGGCCTCAGGCCCCTGAAACATTCTACAGGCTTTTTCCCTGGGAAACAAAACTCACAAGCCACTGTTCTGGGTGTCAGTTTTCAGGACCCACTTGGCACTCTCAAACCAGACCAAGTCGGCCCTGGTGCCACCTTGCGTCTGGGATGCATCCTGCGAGAGGTGCAATTCCAGGAGGCACCCGGCAATTTCAGGCCGCAGGCTCCTGAACCATTGTCCAGGCTTTTTCCCTGGGAAACAAAACTCAGAAGCCACTGTTCTGGGTGTCAGTTTTCAGGACCCACTTGGCACTCTCAAACCAGACCAAGTCGGCCCTGGTGCCACCTTGCGTCTGGGAGGCATCCTGCGAGAGGCCGATTTCAAGGAGGCACCCGGCAATTTAAGGCCGCAGGACCCTGAACGATTGTACAGGCTTTTTCCCTGGGAAACAACACTCACAAGCCACTGTTCTGGGTGTCAGTTTTCAGGAAACAGTTGGCACTCTTAAACCAGACCAAGTTGGCACTGGTGCCACTTTGCGTCTGGGAGGCATCCTGCGAGAGGCTGAATTCCAGGAGGCACCCGGCAATTTAAGGCCGCAGGACCCTGTACCATTCTACAGGCTTTTTCCCTGGGAAACAAAACTCACAAGCCACTGTTCTGGGTGTCAGTTTGCAGGACACACTTGGCACTCTCAAACCAGACCAACTTGGAACTGGTGCCACCTTGCGTCTGGGATGCATCCTGCGAGAGTTGCAATTCCAGTAGGCACCCGGCAATTTAATTCCGCAGGCTCCTGAAGCATTGTCCAGGCTTTTTCCCTGGGAAACAAAACTCACAAGTCACTGTTCTGGGTGTAATTTTGCAGGACCCACTTGACACTCTTAAACCAGACCAAGTTGGAACTGGTGCCACCTTGCGTCTGGAAGACATCCTGTGAGAGGCGGATCTCCAGGAGGCACCCGGCGATTTAAGGGATCAGAACCCTGAAAAATTGTACAGGTTTTCCCTGGGAAACAAAACTCACAAGCCATTGTTCTGGGTGTCAGTTTTCAGAACTTTATTGGCACTCTCAAACCAGATAAAGTTGGAACTGGTGCCACCTTGCGTCTGGGAGGCATCCTGCGAGAGGAGCAATTCCAGGAGGCACCTGGCAATTTAAGGCCTCAGGACCCTGAACTATTGTACAGGCTTTTTCCCTGGGAAACAAAACTCAGAAGCCACTGTTCTGGGTGTCAGTTTTCAGGACCCACTTGGCACTCTCAAACCAGACCAAGTTGTCACTGGTGCCACCTAGCGTCGGGGAGGCATCTTGCGAGAGGCTGAATTCCAGGAGGCACCCGGCAATTTAAGGCCTCAGGCCCCTTACCATTGTACAGGCGTTTTCCCTGGGAAACAAAACTCACAAGCCACTGTTCTGGGTGTCAGTTTTCAGGACCCACTTGGCTCTCTCAAACCAGACCAAGTTGGAACTGGTGCCACCTTGCGTCTGGGAGGCATCCTGGGAGAGGCCGAATTCTAGGAGGCACCCGGCAATTTAAGGCCGCAGGACCCTGAAACATTGTACAGGCGTTTTCCCTGGGAAACAAAACTCAGAAGCCACTGTTCTGGGTGTCAGTTTTCAGGACACACTTGGCAATCTTAAACCAGACCAAGTTAGCACTGGTGCCACGTTGCGTCTGGGAGGCATCCTGCGAGAGGATCAATTCCAGGAGGCACGCGGCAATTTGAGGCCGCAGGCTCCTAAACCATTTTCCAGGCTTTTTCCCTGGGAAACAAAACTCAGAAGCCACTGTTCTGGGTGTCAGTTTTCAGGACCCACTTGGCACTCTCAAACCAGACCAAGTTGGCACTGGTGCCACCTTGCGTCTGGAAGACATCCTGTGAGAGGCGGATCTCCAGGAGGCACCCGGCGATTTAAGGGATCAGAACCCTGAAAAATTGTACAGGTTTTCCCTGGGAAACAAAACTCAGAAGCCACTGTTCTGGGTGTCAGTTTGCAGGACCCACTTAGCACTCTCAAACCAGACCAAGTTGGCACTGGTGCCACCTTGCGTCTGGGAGGCATCCTGCGAGAGGTGCAATTCCAGGAGGCACCCGGCAATTTAAGGCCTCAGGCCCCTGAAGGATTTTACAGGCTTTTTCCCTGGGAAACAAAACTCACAAGCCATTGTTCTGGGTGTCAGTTTTCAGAACTTTATTGGCACTCTCAAACCAGACCAAGTTGGAACTGGTGCCACCTTGCATCTGGGAGGCATCCTGCGAGAGGCCGATTTCCAGGAGGCGCCCGGCAATTTAAGGCCTCAGGCCCCTGAAACATTCTACAGGCTTTTTCCCTGGGAAACAAAACTCACAAGCCACTGTTCTGGGTGTCAGTTTTCCGGACCCACTTGGCACTCTCAAACCAGACCAAGTTGGCACTGGTGCCACCTTGCGTCTGGGATGCATCCTGCGAGAGGTGCAATTCCAGGAGGCACCCGGCAATTTCAGGCCGCAGGCTCCTGAACCATTGTCCAGGCTTTTTCCCTGGGAAACAAAACTCAGAAGCCACTGTTCTGGGTGTCAGTTTTCAGGACCCACTTGGCACTCTCAAACCAGAGCAAGTTGGCACTGGTGCCACCTTGCGTCTGGGAGGCATCCTGCGAGAGGCCGAATTTCAGAAGGCACCCGGCAATTTAAGGCCTCAGGCCCCTGAACTGCTGTACAGGTTTTTTCCCTGGGAAACAAAACTCACAAGCCACTGTTTTGGGTGCCAGTTTGCAGGAGCCACCTGGCACTCTCAAACCAGACCAAGTTGGAACTGGTGCCACCTTGCGTCTGGGAGGCATCCTGCGAGAGGCCGATTTCAAGGAGGCACCCGGCAATTTAAGGCCGCAGGACCCTGAACGATTGTACAGGCTTTTTCCCTGGGAAACAACACTCACAAGCCACTGTTCTGGGTGTCAGTTTTCAGGAAACAGTTGGCACTCTTAAACCAGACCAAGTTGGCACTGGTGCCACTTTGCGTCTGGGAGGCATCCTGCGAGAGGCTGAACTCCAGGAGGCACCCGGCAATTTAAGGCCGCAGGACCCTGTACCATTCTACAGGCTTTTTCCCTGGGAAACAAAACTCACAAGCCACTGTTCTGGGTGTCAGTTTGCAGGACACACTTGGCACTCTCAAACCAGACCAACTTGGAACTGGTGCCACCTTGCATCTGGGATGCATCCTGCGAGAGTTGCAATTCCAGTAGGCACCCGGCAATTTAATTCCGCAGGCTCCTGAAGCATTGTCCAGGCTTTTTCCCTGGGAAACAAAACTCACAAGTCACTGTTCTGGGTGTAATTTTGCAGGACCCACTTGACACTCTTAAACCAGACCAAGTTGGAACTGGTGCCACCTTGCGTCTGGAAGACATCCTGTGAGAGGCGGATCTCCAGGAGGCACCCGGCGATTTAAGGGATCAGAACCCTGAAAAATTGTACAGGTTTTCCCTGGGAAACAAAACTCACAAGCCATTGTTCTGGGTGTCAGTTTTCAGAACTTTATTGGCACTCTCAAACCAGATAAAGTTGGAACTGGTGCCACCTTGCGTCTGGGAGGCATCCTGCGAGAGGAGCAATTCCAGGAGGCACCTGGCAATTTAAGGCCTCAGGACCCTGAACTATTGTACAGGCTTTTTCCCTGGGAAACAAAACTCAGAAGCCACTGTTCTGGGTGTCAGTTTTCAGGACCCACTTGGCACTCTCAAACCAGACCAAGTTGTCACTGGTGCCACCTAGCGTCGGGGAGGCATCTTGCGAGAGGCTGAATTCCAGGAGGCACCCGGCAATTTAAGGCCTCAGGCCCCTTACCATTGTACAGGCGTTTTCCCTGGGAAACAAAACTCACAAGCCACTGTTCTGGGTGTCAGTTTTCAGGACCCACTTGGCTCTCTCAAACCAGACCAAGTTGGAACTGGTGCCACCTTGCGTCTGGGAGGCATCCTGGGAGAGGCCGAATTCTAGGAGGCACCCGGCAATTTAAGGCCGCAGGACCCTGAAACATTGTACAGGCGTTTTCCCTGGGAAACAAAACTCAGAAGCCACTGTTCTGGGTGTCAGTTTTCAGGACACACTTGGCAATCTTAAACCAGACCAAGTTAGCACTGGTGCCACGTTGCGTCTGGGAGGCATCCTGCGAGAGGATCAATTCCAGGAGGCACGCGGCAATTTGAGGCCGCAGGCTCCTAAACCATTTTCCAGGCTTTTTCCCTGGGAAACAAAACTCAGAAGCCACTGTTCTGGGTGTCAGTTTTCAGGACCCACTTGGCACTCTCAAACCAGACCAAGTTGGCACTGGTGCCACCTTGCGTCTGGGAGGCATCCTGCGAGAGGCCGAATTCCAGGAGGCACCCGGCAATTTAAGGCCGCAGGCCCCTGAACTGCTGTACAGGTTTTTTCCCTGGGAAACAAAACTCACAAGCCACTTTTCTGGGTGCCAGTTTGCAGGAGCCACCTGGCACTCTCAAACCAGACCAAGTTGGAACTGGTGCCACCTTGCGTCTGGGAGGCATCCTGCGAGAGGTGCAATTCCAGTAGGCACCCGGCAATTTAAGGCCTCAGGCCCCTGAAGGATTGTACAGGCTTTTTCCCTGGGAAACAAAACTCACAAGCCATTGTTCTGGGTGTCAGTTTTCAGAACTTTATTGGCACTCTCAAACCAGACCAAGTTGGAACTGGTGCCACCTTGCATCTGGGAGGCATCCTGCGAGAGGCCGATTTCCAGGAGACGCCCGGCAATTTAAGGCCTCAGGCCCCTGAAACATTCTACAGGCTTTTTCCCTGGGAAACAAAACTCACAAGCCACTGTTCTGGGTGTCAGTTTTCAGGACCCACTTGGCACTCTCAAACCAGACCAAGTCGGCCCTGGTGCCACCTTGCGTCTGGGATGCATCCTGCGAGAGGTGCAATTCCAGGAGGCACCCGGCAATTTCAGGCCGCAGGCTCCTGAACCATTGTCCAGGCTTTTTCCCTGGGAAACAAAACTCAGAAGCCACTGTTCTGGGTGTCAGTTTTCAGGACCCACTTGGCACTCTCAAACCAGACCAAGTCGGCCCTGGTGCCACCTTGCGTCTGGGAGGCATCCTGCGAGAGGCCGATTTCAAGGAGGCACCCGGCAATTTAAGGCCGCAGGACCCTGAACGATTGTACAGGCTTTTTCCCTGGGAAACAACACTCACAAGCCACTGTTCTGGGTGTCAGTTTTCAGGAAACAGTTGGCACTCTTAAACCAGACCAAGTTGGCACTGGTGCCACTTTGCGTCTGGGAGGCATCCTGCGAGAGGCTGAATTCCAGGAGGCACCCGGCAATTTAAGGCCGCAGGACCCTGTACCATTCTACAGGCTTTTTCCCTGGGAAACAAAACTCACAAGCCACTGTTCTGGGTGTCAGTTTGCAGGACACACTTGGCACTCTCAAACCAGACCAACTTGGAACTGGTGCCACCTTGCGTCTGGGATGCATCCTGCGAGAGTTGCAATTCCAGTAGGCACCCGGCAATTTAATTCCGCAGGCTCCTGAAGCATTGTCCAGGCTTTTTCCCTGGGAAACAAAACTCACAAGTCACTGTTCTGGGTGTAATTTTGCAGGACCCACTTGACACTCTTAAACCAGACCAAGTTGGAACTGGTGCCACCTTGCGTCTGGAAGACATCCTGTGAGAGGCGGATCTCCAGGAGGCACCCGGCGATTTAAGGGATCAGAACCCTGAAAAATTGTACAGGTTTTCCCTGGGAAACAAAACTCACAAGCCATTGTTCTGGGTGTCAGTTTTCAGAACTTTATTGGCACTCTCAAACCAGATAAAGTTGGAACTGGTGCCACCTTGCGTCTGGGAGGCATCCTGCGAGAGGAGCAATTCCAGGAGGCACCTGGCAATTTAAGGCCTCAGGACCCTGAACTATTGTACAGGCTTTTTCCCTGGGAAACAAAACTCAGAAGCCACTGTTCTGGGTGTCAGTTTTCAGGACCCACTTGGCACTCTCAAACCAGACCAAGTTGTCACTGGTGCCACCTAGCGTCGGGGAGGCATCTTGCGAGAGGCTGAATTCCAGGAGGCACCCGGCAATTTAAGGCCTCAGGCCCCTTACCATTGTACAGGCGTTTTCCCTGGGAAACAAAACTCACAAGCCACTGTTCTGGGTGTCAGTTTTCAGGACCCACTTGGCTCTCTCAAACCAGACCAAGTTGGAACTGGTGCCACCTTGCGTCTGGGAGGCATCCTGGGAGAGGCCGAATTCTAGGAGGCACCCGGCAATTTAAGGCCGCAGGACCCTGAAACATTGTACAGGCGTTTTCCCTGGGAAACAAAACTCAGAAGCCACTGTTCTGGGTGTCAGTTTTCAGGACACACTTGGCAATCTTAAACCAGACCAAGTTAGCACTGGTGCCACGTTGCGTCTGGGAGGCATCCTGCGAGAGGATCAATTCCAGGAGGCACGCGGCAATTTGAGGCCGCAGGCTCCTAAACCATTTTCCAGGCTTTTTCCCTGGGAAACAAAACTCAGAAGCCACTGTTCTGGGTGTCAGTTTTCAGGACCCACTTGGCACTCTCAAACCAGACCAAGTTGGCACTGGTGCCACCTTGCGTCTGGGAGGCATCCTGCGAGAGGCCGAATTCCAGGAGGCACCCGGCAATTTAAGGCCGCAGGCCCCTGAACTGCTGTACAGGTTTTTTCCCTGGGAAACAAAACTCACAAGCCACTTTTCTGGGTGCCAGTTTGCAGGAGCCACCTGGCACTCTCAAACCAGACCAAGTTGGAACTGGTGCCACCTTGCGTCTGGGAGGCATCCTGCGAGAGGCCGAATTCCAGGAGGCACCCGGCAATTTAAGGCCGCAGGACCCTGAACCATTGTACAGGCGTTTTCCCTGGGAAACAACACTCACAAGACACTGTTCTGGGTGTCAGTTTTCAGGACACACTTGGCACTCTTAAACCAGACCAAGTTGGCACTGGTGCCACTTTGCGTCTGGGAGGCATCCTGCGAGATGCTGAATTCAAGGAGGCACCCGGCAATTTAAGCCGCAGGACCCTGAACCATTGTACAGGCTTTTTCCCTGGGAAACAAAACTCACAAGCCACTGTTCTGGGTGTCAGTTTGCAGGACACACTTGGCACTCTCGAACCAGACCAAGTTGGAACTGGTGCCACCTTGCGTCTGGGAGGCATTCTGCGAGAAACCGAATTCCAGGAGGCACCCGGAAATTTAAAGGATCAGAACCCTGAACAATTGTACAGGTTTTCCCTGGGAAACAAAACTCAGAAGCCACTGTTCAGGGTGTCAGTTTGCAGGACCCACTTAGCACTCTCAATCCAGACCAAGTAGGCACTGGTGCCACCTTGCGTCTGGGAGGCATCCTGCGAGAAACCGAATTCCAGGAGGCACCCGGCAATTCAAGGCCTCAGGCCCCTGAACCGTTGTACAGGCTTTTTCCCTGGGAAACAAAACTCACAAGCCACTGTTCTGGGTGTCAGTTTTCAGGACCCACTTGGCAATCTTAAACCAGACCAAGTTGGCACTGGTGCCACCTTGCGTCTGGGAGGCATCCTGCGAGAGGCCGATTTCCAGGAGGCGCCCGGCAATTTAAGGCCTCAGGCCCCTGAAACATTCTACAGGCTTTTTCCCTGGGAAACAAAACTCACAAGCCACTGTTCTGGGTGTCAGTTTTCAGGACCCACTTGGCACTCTCAAACCAGACCAAGTCGGCCCTGGTGCCACCTTGCGTCTGGGAGGCATCCTGCGAGAGGTGCAATTCCAGGAGGCACCCGGCAATTTAAGGCCGCAGGCTCCTGAACCATTGTCCAGGCTTTTTCCCTGGGAAACAAAACTCAGAAGCCACTGTTCTGGGTGTCAGTTTTCAGGACACACTTGGCACTCTTAAACCAGACCAAGTTGGAACTGGTGCCACTTTGCGTCTGGGAGGCATCCTGCGAGAGGCTGAATTCCAGGAGGCACCCGGCAATTTAAGGCCGCAGGACCCTGTACCATTCTACAGGCTTTTTCCCTGGGAAACAAAACTCACAAGCCACTGTTCTGGGTGTCAGTTTGCAGGACACACTTGGCACTCTCGAACCAGACCAAGTTGGAACTGGTGCCACCTTGCGTCTGGGAGGCATCCTGAGAGAGGCCGAATTCCAGGAGGCACCCGGCAATTTAAGGGATCAGAACCCTGAACAATTGTACAGGTTTTCCCTGGGAAACAAAACTCCGAAGCCACTGTTCTGGGTGTCAGTTTTCAGGACCCACTTAGCACTCTCAAACCAGACCAAGTTGGCACTGGTGCCACCTTGCGTCTGGGAGGCATTTTGCGAGAAACCGAATTCCAGGAGGCACCCGGCAATTCAAGGCCTCAGGCCCCTGAACCATTGTACAGGCTTTTTCCCAGGGAAACAAAACTCACAAGCCATTGTTCTGGGTGTCAGTTTTCAGAACTTTATTGGCACTCTCAAACCAGACCAAGTTGGAACTGGTGCCACCTTGCGTCTGGGATGCATCCTGCGAGTGTTGCAATTCCAGGTGGCACCCGGCAATTTAAGGCCGCAGTCTCCTGAAGCATTGTCCAGGCTTTTTCCCTGGGAAACAAAACTCACAAGTCACTGTTCTGGGTGTAATTTTGCAGGACCCACTTGACACTCTTAAACCAGACCAAGTTGGAACTGGTGCTACCCTGCGTCTGGAAGACATCCTGTGAGAGGCGGATCTCCAGGAGGCACCCGGCTATTTAAGGCGGCGTTACCCTAAACCATTGTACAGGCGTTTTCCCTGGGAAACAAAACTCACAAGCCACTGTTCTGGGTGTCAGTTTTCAGGACACACTTGGCACTCTTAAACCAGACCAAGTTGGAACTGGTGCCACCTTGCGTCTGGGAGGCATCCTGCGAGAGGCTGAATTCCAGGAGGCACCCGGCAATTTTAGGCCACAGTACCCTGTACCATTCTACAGGCTTTTTCCCTGGGAAACAAAACTCAGAAGCCACTGTTCTGGGTGTCAGTTTTCAGGACCCACTTGGCACTCTCAAACCAGACTAAGTTGGAACTGGTGCCACCTTGCGTCTGGGAGGCATCCTGCGAGAGGCCGAATTCCAGGAGGCACACGGCAATTTAAGGGATCAGAACCCTGAACCATTGTACAGGTTTTCCCTGGGAAACAAAACTCACAAGCCACTGTTCAGGGTGTCAGTTTGCAGGACCCACTTAGCACTCTCAAACCAGACCAAGTTGGCACTGGTGCCACCTTGCGTCTGGGAGGCATCCTGCGAGAAACCGAATTCCAGGAGGCACCCGGCAATTTAAAGCCTCAGGCCCCTGAACCATTGTACAGGCTTTTTCCCTGGGAAACAAAACTCAGAAGCCAGTGTTCTGGGTGTCAGTTTTCAGAACTTTATTGGCACTCTCAAACCAGACCAAGTTGGAACTGGTGCCACCTAGCGTCGGGGAGGCATCTTGCGAGAGGCTGAATTCCAGGAGGCACCCGGCAATTTAAGGCCTCAGGCCCCTGAACAATTGTACAGGCGTTTTCCCTGGGAAACAAAACTCACAAGCCACTGTTCTGGGTGTCAGTTTTCAGGACCCACTTGGCTCTCTCAAACCAGACCAAGTTGGAACTGGTGCCACCTTGCGTCTGGGAGGCATCCTGGGAGAGGCCGAATTCCAGGAGGCACCCGGCAATTTAAGGCCGCAGGACCCTGAAACATTGTACAGGCTTTTTCCCTGGGAAACAAAACTCACAAGCCACTGTTCTGGGTGTCAGTTTTCCGGACCCACTTGGCACTCTCAAACCAGACCAAGTTGGCACTGGTGCCACCTTGCGTCTGGGAGGCATCCTGCGAGAGGCTGAATTCCAGGAGGCACCCGGCAATTTAAGGCCTCTGGCCCCTGAACCGTTGTAAAGGTTTTTTCCCTGGGAAACAAAACTCACAAGCCACTTTTCTGGGTGCCAGTTTGCAGGAGCCACCTGGCACTCTCAAACCAGACCAAGTTGGAACTGGTGCCACCTTGCGTCTGGGAGGCATCCTGCGAGAGGCCGAATTCCAGGAGGCACCCGGCAATTTAAAGCCGCAGGACCCTGAACCATTGTACAGGCGTTTTCCCTGGGAAACAACACTCACAAGACACTGTTCTGGGTGTCAGTTTTCAGGACACACTTGGCACTCTTAAACCAGACCAAGTTGGCACTGGTGCCACTTTGCGTCTGGGAGGCATTCTGCGAGAAACCGAATTCCAGGAGGCACCCGGAAATTTAAAGGATCAGAACCCTGAACAATTGTACAGGTTTTCCCTGGGAAACAAAACTCAGAAGCCACTGTTCAGGGTGTCAGTTTGCAGGACCCACTTAGCACTCTCAAACCAGACCAAGTTGGCACTGGTGCCACCTTGCGTCTGGGAGGCATCCTGCGAGAAACCGAATTCCAGGAGGCACCCGGCAATTCAAGGCCTCAGGCCCCTGAACCGTTGTACAGGCTTTTTCCCTGGGAAACAAAACTCAGAAGCCACTGTTCTGGGTGTCAGTTTTCAGGACCCACTTGGCAATCTTAAACCAGACCAAGTTGGCACTGGTGCCACCTTGCGTCTGGGAGGCATCCTGCGAGAGGCCGATTTCCAGGAGGCGCCCGGCAATTTAAGGCCTCAGGCCCCTGAAACATTCTACAGGCTTTTTCCCTGGGAAACAAAACTCACAAGCCACTGTTCTGGGTGTCAGTTTTCAGGACCCACTTGGCACTCTCAAACCAGACCAAGTCGGCCCTGGTGCCACCTTGCGTCTGGGAGGCATCCTGCGAGAGGTGCAATTCCAGGAGGCACCCGGCAATTTAAGGCCGCAGGCTCCTGAACCATTGTCCAGGCTTTTTCCCTGGGAAACAAAACTCAGAAGCCACTGTTCTGGGTGTCAGTTTTCAGGACACACTTGGCACTCTTAAACCAGACCAAGTTGGAACTGGTGCCACTTTGCGTCTGGGAGGCATCCTGCGAGAGGCTGAATTCCAGGAGGCACCCGGCAATTTAAGGCCGCAGGACCCTGTACCATTCTACAGGCTTTTTCCCTGGGAAACAAAACTCACAAGCCACTGTTCTGGGTGTCAGTTTGCAGGACACACTTGGCACTCTCGAACCAGACCAAGTTGGAACTGGTGCCACCTTGCGTCTGGGAGGCATCCTGAGAGAGGCCGAATTCCAGGAGGCACCCGGCAATTTAAGGGATCAGAACCCTGAACAATTGTACAGGTTTTCCCTGGGAAACAAAACTCCGAAGCCACTGTTCTGGGTGTCAGTTTTCAGGACCCACTTAGCACTCTCAAACCAGACCAAGTTGGCACTGGTGCCACCTTGCGTCTGGGAGGCATTTTGCGAGAAACCGAATTCCAGGAGGCACCCGGCAATTCAAGGCCTCAGGCCCCTGAACCATTGTACAGGCTTTTTCCCAGGGAAACAAAACTCACAAGCCATTGTTCTGGGTGTCAGTTTTCAGAACTTTATTGGCACTCTCAAACCAGACCAAGTTGGAACTGGTGCCACCTTGCGTCTGGGATGCATCCTGCGAGTGTTGCAATTCCAGGTGGCACCCGGCAATTTAAGGCCGCAGTCTCCTGAAGCATTGTCCAGGCTTTTTCCCTGGGAAACAAAACTCACAAGTCACTGTTCTGGGTGTAATTTTGCAGGACCCACTTGACACTCTTAAACCAGACCAAGTTGGAACTGGTGCCACCCTGCGTCTGGAAGACATCCTGTGAGAGGCGGATCTCCAGGAGGCACCCGGCTATTTAAGGCGGCGTTACCCTAAACCATTGTACAGGCGTTTTCCCTGGGAAACAAAACTCACAAGCCACTGTTCTGGGTGTCAGTTTTCAGGACACACTTGGCACTCTTAAACCAGACCAAGTTGGAACTGGTGCCACCTTGCGTCTGGGAGGCATCCTGCGAGAGGCTGAATTCCAGGAGGCACCCGGCAATTTTAGGCCACAGGACCCTGTACCATTCTACAGGCTTTTTCCCTGGGAAACAAAACTCAGAAGCCACTGTTCTGGGTGTCAGTTTTCAGGACCCACTTGGCACTCTCAAACCAGACTAAGTTGGAACTGGTGCCACCTTGCGTCTGGGAGGCATCCTGCGAGAGGCCGAATTCCAGGAGGCACACGGCAATTTAAGGGATCAGAACCCTGAACCATTGTACAGGTTTTCCCTGGGAAACAAAACTCACAAGCCACTGTTCAGGGTGTCAGTTTGCAGGACCCACTTAGCACTCTCAAACCAGACCAAGTTGGCACTGGTGCCACCTTGCGTCTGGGAGGCATCCTGCGAGAAACCGAATTCCAGGAGGCACCCGGCAATTTAAAGCCTCAGGCCCCTGAACCATTGTACAGGCTTTTTCCCTGGGAAACAAAACTCAGAAGCCAGTGTTCTGGGTGTCAGTTTTCAGAACTTTATTGGCACTCTCAAACCAGACCAAGTTGGAACTGGTGCCACCTAGCGTCGGGGAGGCATCTTGCGAGAGGCTGAATTCCAGGAGGCACCCGGCAATTTAAGGCCTCAGGCCCCTGAACAATTGTACAGGCGTTTTCCCTGGGAAACAAAACTCACAAGCCACTGTTCTGGGTGTCAGTTTTCAGGACCCACTTGGCTCTCTCAAACCAGACCAAGTTGGAACTGGTGCCACCTTGCGTCTGGGAGGCATCCTGGGAGAGGCCGAATTCCAGGAGGCACCCGGCAATTTAAGGCCGCAGGACCCTGAAACATTGTACAGGCTTTTTCCCTGGGAAACAAAACTCACAAGCCACTGTTCTGGGTGTCAGTTTTCCGGACCCACTTGGCACTCTCAAACCAGACCAAGTTGGCACTGGTGCCACCTTGCGTCTGGGAGGCATCCTGCGAGAGGCTGAATTCCAGGAGGCACCCGGCAATTTAAGGCCTCAGGCCCCTGAACCGTTGTAAAGGTTTTTTCCCTGGGAAACAAAACTCACAAGCCACTTTTCTGGGTGCCAGTTTGCAGGAGCCACCTGGCACTCTCAAACCAGACCAAGTTGGAACTGGTGCCACCTTGCGTCTGGGAGGCATCCTGCGAGAGGCCGAATTCCAGGAGGCACCCGGCAATTTAAAGCCGCAGGCCCCTGAACCATTGTACAGGCGTTTTCCCTGGGAAACAACACTCACAAGACACTGTTCTGGGTGTCAGTTTTCAGGACACACTTGGCACTCTTAAACCAGACCAAGTTGGCACTGGTGCCACTTTGCGTCTGGGAGGCATTCTGCGAGAAACCGAATTCCAGGAGGCACCCGGAAATTTAAAGGATCAGAACCCTGAACAATTGTACAGGTTTTCCCTGGGAAACAAAACTCAGAAGCCACTGTTCAGGGTGTCAGTTTGCAGGACCCACTTAGCACTCTCAAACCAGACCAAGTTGGCACTGGTGCCACCTTGCGTCTGGGAGGCATCCTGCGAGAAACCGAATTCCAGGAGGCACCCGGCAATTCAAGGCCTCAGGCCCCTGAACCGTTGTACAGGCTTTTTCCCTGGGAAACAAAACTCAGAAGCCACTGTTCTGGGTGTCAGTTTTCAGGACCCACTTGGCAATCTTAAACCAGACCAAGTTGGCACTGGTGCCACCTTGCGTCTGGGAGGCATCCTGCGAGAGGCCGATTTCCAGGAGGCGCCCGGCAATTTAAGGCCTCAGGCCCCTGAAACATTCTACAGGCTTTTTCCCTGGGAAACAAAACTCACAAGCCACTGTTCTGGGTGTCAGTTTGCAGGACACACTTGGCACTCTCGAACCAGACCAAGTTGGAACTGGTGCCACCTTGCGTCTGGGAGGCATCCTGTGAGAGGCCGAATTCCAGGAGGCACCCGGCAATTTAAGGGATCAGAACCCTGAACAATTGTACAGGTTTTCCCTGGGAAACAAAACTCAGAAGCCACTGTTCTGGGTGTCAGTTTTCAGGACCCACTTAGCACTCTCAAACCAGACCAAGTTGGCACTGGTGCCACCTTGCGTCTGGGAGGCATCCTGCGAGAAACCGAATTCCAGGAGGCACCCGGCAATTCAAGGCCTCAGGCCCCTGAACCATTGTACAGGCTTTTTCCCAGGGAAACAAAACTCACAAGCCATTGTTCTGGGTGTCAGTTTTCAGAACTTTATTGGCACTCTCAAACCAGACCAAGTTGGAACTGGTGCCACCTTGCGTCTGGGATGCATCCTGCGAGTGTTGCAATTCCAGGTGGCACTCGGCAATTTAAGGCCGCAGTTTCCTGAAGTATTGTCCAGGCTTTTTCCCTGGGAAACAAAACTCACAAGTCACTGTTCTGGGTGTAATTTTGCAGGACCCACTTGACACTCTTAAACCAGACCAAGTTGGAACTGGTGCCACCCTGCGTCTGGAAGACATCCTGTGAGAGGCGGATCTCCAGGAGGCACCCGGCTATTTAAGGCGGCGTTACCCTAAACCATTGTACAGGCGTTTTCCCTGGGAAACAAAACTCACAAGCCACTGTTCTGGGTGTCAGTTTTCAGGACACACTTGGCACTCTTAAACCAGACCAAGTTGGAACTGGTGCCACCTTGCGTCTGGGAGGCATCCTGCGAGAGGCTGAATTCCAGAAGGCACCCGGCAATTTTAGGCCACAGGACCCTGTACCATTCTACAGGCTTTTTCCCTGGGAAACAAAACTCAGAAGCCACTGTTCTGGGTGTCAGTTTTCAGGACCCACTTGGCACTCTCAAACCAGACTAAGTTGGAACTGGTGCCAGCTTGCGTCTGGGAGGCATCCTGGGAGAGGCCGAATTACAGGAGGCACCCGGGAATTTAAGGCCGCAGGACCCTGAACCATTGTACAGGCTTTTTCCCTGGGAAACAAAACTCACAAGCCACTGTTCTGGGTGTCAGTTTGCAGGACCCACTTAGCACTCTCAAACCAGACCAAGTTGGAACTGGTGCCACCTTGCGTCTGGGAGGCATTCTGCGAGAAACCGAATTCCAGGAGGCACCCGGCAATTTAAAGCCTCAGGCCCCTGAACCATTGTACAGGCTTTTTCCCTGGGAAACAAAACTCACAAGCCCCTGTTCTGGGTGTCAGTTTTCAGAACTTTATTGGCACTCTCAAACCAGACCAAGTTGGAACTGGTGCCACCTTGCGTCTGGGAGGCATCCTGCGAGAGGAGCAATTCCAGGAGGCACCTGGCAATTTAAGGCCGCAGGACCCTGAACTATTGTACAGGCTTTTTCCCTGGGAAACAAAACTCACAAGCCACTGTTCTGGGTGTCAGTTTTCAGGACCCACTTGGCACTCTCAAACCAGACCAAGTTGGAACTGGTGCCACCTTGCGTCTGGGAGGCATCCTGGGAGAGGCCGAATTCCAGGAGGCACCCGGCAATTTAAGGCCGCAGGACCCTGAAACATTGTACAGGCGTTTTCCCTGGGAAACAAAACTCAGAAGCCACTGTTCTGGGTGTCAGTTTTCAGGACACACTTGGCAATCTTAAACCAGACCAAGTTAGCACTGGTGCCACGTTGCGTCTGGGAGGCATCCTGCGAGACGAACAATTCCAGGAGGCACGCGGCAATTTGAGGCCGCAGGCTCCTAAACCATTTTCCAGGCTTTTTCCCTGGGAAACAAAACTCAGAAGCCACTGTTCTGGGTGTCAGTTTTCAGGACCCACTTGGCACTCTCAAACCAGACCAAGTTGGCACTGGTGCCACCTTGCGTCTGGGAGGCATCCTGCGAGAGGCCGAATTCCAGGAGGCACCCGGCAATTTAAGGCTGCAGGCCCCTGAACTGCTGTACAGGTTTTTTCCCTGGGAAACAAAACTCACAAGCCACTGTTCTGGGTGCCAGTTTGCAGGAGCCACCTGGCACTCTCAAACCAGACCAAGTTGGAACTGGTGCCACCTTGCGTCTGGGAGGCATCCTGCGAGAGGCCGAATTCCAGGAGGCACCCGGCAATTTAAGGCTGCAGGACCCTGAACCATTGTACAGGCGTTTTCCCTGGGAAACAACACTCACAAGACACTGTTCTGGGTGTCAGTTTTCAGGACACACTTGGCACTCTTAAACCAGACCAAGTTGGCACTGGTGCCACTTTGCATCTGGGAGGCATCCTGCGAGATGCTGAATTCAAGGAGGCACCCGGCAATTTAAGCTGCAGGACCCTGAACCATTGTACAGGCGTTTTCCCTGGGAAACAAAACTCACAAGCCACTGTTCTGGGTGTCAGTTTTTAGGACACACTTGGCACTCTCGAACCAGACCAAGTTGGAACTGGTGCCACCTTGCGTCTGGGAGGCATTCTGCGAGAAACCGAATTCCAGGAGGCACCCGGAAATTTAAAGGATCAGAACCCTGAACAATTGTACAGGTTTTCCCTGGGAAACAAAACTCAGAAGCCACTGTTCTGGGTGTCAGTTTGCAGGACCCACTTAGCACTCTCAAACCAGACCAAGTTGGCACTGGTGCCACCTTGCGTCTGGGAGGCATCCTGCGAGAAACCGAATTCCAGGAGGCACCCGGCAATTCAAGGCCTCAGGCCCCTGAACCGTTGTACAGGCTTTTTCCCTGGGAAACAAAACTCACAAGCCACTGTTCTGGGTGTCAGTTTTCAGGACCCACTTGGCAATCTTAAACCAGACCAAGTTGGCACTGGTGCCACCTTGCGTCTGGGAGGCATCCTGCGAGAGGCCGATTTCCAGGAGGCGCCCGGCAATTTAAGGCCTCAGGCCCCTGAAACATTCTACAGGCTTTTTCCCTGGGAAACAAAACTCACAAGCCACTGTTCTGGGTGTCAGTTTTCAGGACCCACTTGGCACTCTCAAACCAGACCAAGTCGGCCCTGGTGCCACCTTGCGTCTGGGAGGCATCCTGCGAGAGGTGCAATTCCAGGAGGCACCCGGCAATTTAAGGCCGCAGGCTCCTGAACCATTGTCCAGGCTTTTTCCCTGGGAAACAAAACTCAGAAGCCACTGTTCTGGGTGTCAGTTTTCAGGACACACTTGGCACTCTTAAACCAGACCAAGTTGGAACTGGTGCCACTTTGCGTCTGGGAGGCATCCTGCGAGAGGCTGAATTCCAGGAGGCACCCGGCAATTTAAGGCCGCAGGACCCTGTACCATTCTACAGGCTTTTTCTCTGGGAAACAAAACTCAGAAGCCACTGTTCTTGGTGTCAGTTTGCAGGACACACTTGGCACTCTCGAACCAGACCAAGTTGGAACTGGTGCCACCTTGCGTCTGGGAGGCATCCTGTGAGAGGCCGAATTCCAGGAGGCACCCGGCAATTTAAGGGATCAGAACCCTGAACAATTGTACAGGTTTTCCCTGGGAAACAAAACTCAGAAGCCACTGTTCTGGGTGTCAGTTTTCAGGACCCACTTAGCACTCTCAAACCAGACCAAGTTGGCACTGGTGCCACCTTGCGTCTGGGAGGCATTTTGCGAGAAACCGAATTCCAGGAGGCACCCGGCAATTCAAGGCCTCAGGCCCCTGAACCATTGTACAGGCTTTTTCCCAGGGAAACAAAACTCACAAGCCATTGTTCTGGGTGTCAGTTTTCAGAACTTTATTGGCACTCTCAAACCAGACCAAGTTGGAACTGGTGCCACCTTGCGTCTGGGATGCATCCTGCGAGTGTTGCAATTCCAGGAGGCACCCGGCAATTTAAGGCCGCAGTCTCCTGAAGCATTGTCCAGGCTTTTTCCCTGGGAAACAAAACTCACAAGTCACTGTTCTGGGTGTAATTTTGCAGGACCCACTTGACACTCTTAAACCAGACCAAGTTGGAACTGGTGCCACCCTGCGTCTGGAAGACATCCTGTGAGAGGCGGATCTCCAGGAGGCACCCGGCTATTTAAGGCGGCGTTACCCTAAACCATTGTACAGGCGTTTTCCCTGGGAAACAAAACTCACAAGCCACTGTTCTGGGTGTCAGTTTTCAGGACACACTTGGCACTCTTAAACCAGACAAAGTTGGAACTGGTGCCACCTTGCGTCTGGGAGGCATCCTGCGAGAGGCTGAATTCCAGGAGGCACCCGGCAATTTTAGGCCACAGGACCCTGTACCATTCTACAGGCTTTTTCCCTGGGAAACAAAACTCAGAAGCCACTGTTCTGGCTGTCAGTTTTCAGGACCCACTTGGCACTCTCAAACCAGACTAAGTTGGAACTGGTGCCACCTTGCGTCTGGGAGGCATCCTGCGAGAGGCCGAATTCCAGGAGGCACACGGCAATTTAAGGGATCAGAACCCTGAACCATTGTACAGGTTTTCCCTGGGAAACAAAACTCACAAGCCACTGTTCTGGGTGTCAGTTTGCAGGACCCACTTAGCACTCTCAAACCAGACCAAGTTGGAACTGGTGCCACCTTGCGTCTGGGAGGCATCCTGCGAGAGGAGCAATTCCAGGAGGCACCTGGCAATTTAAGGCCGCAGGACCCTGAACCATTGTACAGGCTTTTACCCTGGGAAACAAAACTCAGAAGCCACTGTTCTGGCTGTCAGTTTTCAGAACTTTATTGGCACTCTCAAACCAGATAAAGTTGGAACTGGTGCCACCTGGCGTCTGGGAGGCATCTTGCGAGAGGAGCAATTCCAGGAGGCACCCGGCAATTTAAGGCCGCAGGACCCTGAACCATTGTACAGGCGTTTTCCCTGGGAAACAAAACTCACAAGCCCCTGTTCTGGGTGTCAGTTTTCAGGACCCACTTGGCACTCTCAAACCAGACCAAGTTGGAACTGGTGCCACCTTGCGTCTGGGAGGCATCCTGCGAGAGGCCGAATTCCAGGAGCCACCCGGCAATTTAAGGCCGCAGGACCCTGAACCATTGTACAGGCGTTTTCCCTGGGAAACAAAACTCACAAGCCACTGTTCTGGGTGTCAGTTTTCAGGACCCACTTGGCACTCCTAAACAAGACCAAGTTGGCACTGGTGCCACCTTGCGCCTGGGAGGCATCCTGCGAGAGGAGCAATTGCAGGAGGCACCCGGCAATTTAAGGCCTCAGGTCCCTGAACCTTTGTACAGGCTTTTTCCCTGGGAAACAAAAGTCACAAGCCCCTGTTCTGGGTGTCAGTTTGCAGGACACACTTGGCACTCTCAAACCAGACCAAGTTGGAACTGGTGCCACCTTGCGTCTGGGAGGCATCCTGCGAGAGGCTGAATTCCAGGAGGCACCCGGCAATTTAAGGGATCAGAACCCTGGACAATTGTACAGGTTTTCCCTGGGAAACAAAACTCACAAGCCACTGTTCTGGGTGTCAGTTTTCAGGACCCACTTGGCACTCTCAAACCAGACCAAGTTGGAACTGGTGCCACCTTGCGTCTGGGAGGCATCCTGTGAGAGGCCGAATTCCAGGAGGCACCCGGCAATTTAAGGCCTCAGGCCTTTGAAAAATTGTACAGGTTTTCCCTGGGAAACAAAACTCAGAAGCCACTGTTCTGGGTGTCAGTTTTCAGGACCCACTTGGCACTCTCAAACCAGACCAAGTTGGCACTGGTGCCACCTTGCGTCTGGGAGGCATCCTGCGAAAAACCGAATTCCAGGAGGCACCCGGCCATTTAAGGCCTCAGGCACCTGAACCATTATACAGGCTTTTTCCCTGGGAAACAAAACTCACAAGCCATTGTTCTGGGTGTCAGTTTTCAGAACTTTATTGGCACTCTCAAACCAGACCAAGTTGGAACTGGTGCCACCTTGCGTCTGGGAGGCATCTTGCGAGAGGAGCAATTCCAGGAGGCACCCGGCAATTTAAGGCCGCAGGACCCTGAACCATTGTACAGGCGTATTCCCTGGGAAAAAAAAATCACAAGCCCCTGTTCTGGGTGTCAGTTTTCAGGACCCACTTGGCACTCTCAAACCAGACCAAGTTGGAACTGGTGCCACCTTGCGTCTGGGAGGCATCCTGCGAGAGGCCGAATTCCAGGAGCCACCCGGCAATTTAAGGCCGCAGGACCCTGAACCATTGTACAGGCGTTTTCCCTGGGAAACAAAACTCACAAGCCACTGTTCTGGGTGTCAGTTTTCAGGACCCACTTGGCACTCCTAAACAAGACCAAGTTGGCACTGGTGCCACCTTGCGCCTGGGAGGCATCCTGCGAGAGGAGCAATTCCAGGAGGCACCCGGCAATTTAAGGCCTCAGGTCCCTGAACCTTTGTACAGGCTTTTTCCCTGGGAAACAAAAGTCACAAGCCCCTGTTCTGGGTGTCAGTTTGCAGGACACACTTGGCACTCTCAAACCAGACCAAGTTGGAACTGGTGCCACCTTGCGTCTGGGAGGCATCCTGCGAGAGGCCGAATTCCAGGAGGCACCCGGCAATTTAAGGGATCAGAACCCTGGACAATTGTACAGGTTTTCCCTGGGAAACAAAACTCACAAGCCACTGTTCTGGGTGTCAGTTTTCAGGACCCACTTGGCACTCTCAAACCAGACCAAGTTGGAACTGGTGCCACCTTGCATCTGGGAGGCATCCTGCGAGAGGCCGAATTCCAGGAGGCACCCGGCAATTTAAGGCCTCAGGCCTTTGAAAAATTGTACAGGTTTTCCCTGGGAAACAAAACTCAGAAGCCACTGTTCTGGTTGTCAGTTTTCAGGACCCACTTGGCACTCTCAAACCAGACCAAGTTGGCACTGGTGCCACCTTGCGTCTGGGAGGCATCCTGCGAAAAACCGAATTCCAGGAGGCACCCGGCCATTTAAGGCCTCAGGCACCTGAACCATTATACAGGCTTTTTCCCTGGGAAACAAAACTCACAAGCCATTGTTCTGGGTGTCAGTTTTCAGAACTTTATTGTCACTCTCAAACCAGACCAAGTTGGAACTGGTGCCACCTTGCGTCTGGGAGGCATCTTGCGAGAGGAGCAATTCCAGGAGGCACCCGGCAATTTAAGGCCGCAGGACCCTGAACCATTGTACAGGCGTATTCCCTGGGAAACAAAAATCACAAGCCCCTGTTCTGGGTGTCAGTTTTCAGGACCCACTTGGCACTCTCAAACCAGACCAAGTTGGAACTGGTGCCACCTTGCGTCTGGGAGGCATCCTGAGAGAGGCTGAATTCCAGGAGGCTCCCGGCAATTTAAGGCCGCAGGACCCTGAACCATTGTCCAGGCTTTTTCCCTGGGAAACAAAACTCAGAAGCCACTGTTCTGGGTGTCAGTTTTCAGGACCCACTTAGCACTCTCAAACCAGACCAAGTTGGCACTGGTGCCACCTTGCGTCTGGGAGGCATCCTGCGAGAGGCCGAATTCCAGGAGGCACCCGGCAATTCAAGGCCTCAGGCCCCTGAACCATTGTACAGGCTTTTTCCCTGGGAAACAAAACTCACAAGCCATTGTTCTGGGTGTCAGTTTTCAGAACTTTATTGGCACTCTCAAACCAGACCAAGTTGGAACTGGTGCCACCTTGCGTCTGGGAGGCATCCTGCGAGTGTTGCTATTCCAGGAGGCACCCGGCAATTTAAGGCCGCAGGCTCCTGAAGCATTGTACAGGCTTTTTCCCTGGGAAACAAAACTCAGAAGCCACTGTTCTGGGTGTGTGTTTTCAGGACCCACTTGACACTCTTAAACCAGACCAAGTTGGAACTGGTGCCACCTTGCGTCTGGAAGACATCCTGTGAGAGGCGGATCTCCAGGAGGCACTCGGCTATTTAAGGCGGCGTTACCCTAAACCATTGTACAGGCGTTTTCCCTGGGAAACAAAACTCACAAGCCACTGTTCTGGGTGTCAGTTTTCAGGACACACTTGGCCCTCTCAAACCAGACCAAGTTGGAACTGGTGCCACCTTGCGTCTGGGAGGCATCCTGCGAGAAACCGAATTCCAGGAGGCACCCGGCAATTCAAGGCCTCAGGACCCTGAACCATTGTACAGGCTTTTTCCCGGAGAAACAAAACTCACAAGCCATTGTTCTGGTTGTCAGTTTTCAGAACTTTATTGGCACTCTCAAACCAGATAAAGTTGGAACTGGTGCCACCTTGCGTCTGGGAGGCATCCTGCGAGAGGAGCAATTACAGGACGCACCCGGCAATTCAAGGCCGCAAGACCCTGAACCATTGTACAGGCTTTTTCCCTGGGAAACAAAACTCACAAGCCACTGTTCTGGGTGTGTGTTTTCAGGACCCACTTGGCACTCTTAAACCAGACCAAGTTGGAACTGGTGCCACCTTGCGTCTGGGATGCATCCTGCGAGAGTTGCAATTCCAGGAGGCACCCTGCAATTAAAGGCTGCAGGACCCTGAACCATTGTCCAGTCTTTTTCCCTGGGAAACAAAACTCACAAGTCACTGTTCTGGGTGTCAGTTTGCAGGACCCACTTGACACTCTTAAACCAGACCAAGTTGGAACTGGTGCCACCTTGCGTCTGGAAGACATCCTGTGAGAGGCGAATCTCCAGGAGGCACCTGGCTATTTAAGGCGGCGTTACCCTAAACCATTGTACAGGCTTTTTCCCTGGGAAACAAAACTCACAAGCCACTGTTCTGGGTGTCAGTTTGCAGGACCCACTTAGCACTCTCAAACCAGACCAAGTTGGCACTGGTGCCACCTTGCGTCTGGGAGGCATCCTGCGAGAAACCGAATTCCAGGAGGCACCCGGCAATTTAAGGCCGCAGGACCCTGAACCATTGTACAGGCTTTTTCCCTGGGAAACAAAACTCAGAAGCCACTGTTCTGGCTGTCAGTTTTCAGGACCCACTTGGCACTCTCAAACCAGACCAAGATGGCACTGGTGCCACTTTGCGTCTGGGAGGCATCCTGCGAGAGGCTGAATTCCAGGAGGCACCCGGCAATTTAAGGCCTCAGGCCCCTGAACTGCTGTACAGGTTTTTTCCCTGGGAAACAAAACTCACAAGCCCCTGTTCTGGGTGTCAGTTTTCAGGACCCACTTGGCACTCTCAAACCAGACCAAGTTGGAACTGGTGCCACCTTGCGTCTGGGAGGCATCCTGCGAGAGGCCGAATTCCAGGAGGCACCCGGCAATTTAAGGCCTCAGGTCCCTGAACCTTTGTACAGGCTTTTTCCCTGGGAAACAAAACTCACAAGCCCCTGTTCTGGGTGTCAGTTTGCAGGACACACTTGGCACTCTCGAACCAGACCAAGTTGGAACTGGTGCCACCTTGCGTCTGGGAGGCATCCGGCAAGAGGCTGAATTCCAGGAGGCACCCGGCAATTTAAGGGATCAGAACCCTGGACAATTGTACAGGTTTTCCCTGGGAAACAAAACTCAGAAGCCACTGTTCTGGGTGTCAGTTTTCAGGACCCACTTGGCACTCTCAAACCAGACCAAGTTGGCACTGGTGCCACCTTGCGTCTGGGAGGCATTCTGCGAGAAACCAAATTCCAGGAGGCACCCGGCAATATAAGGCCTCAGGCCCCTGAACCATTGTAGAGGCCTTTTCCCTGGGAAACAAAACTCCCAAGCCATTGTTCTGGGTGTCAGTTTGCAGGACACACTTGGCACTCTCGAACCAGACCAAGTTGGAACTGGTGCCACCTTGCGTCTGGGAGGCATCCTGCGAGAGGCCGAATTCCAGGAGGCACCCGGAAATTTAAAGGATCAGAACCCTGGACAATTGTACAGGCTTTCCCTGGGAAACAAAACTCACAAGCCACTGTTCTGGGTGTGAGTTTGCAGGACCCACTTAGCACTCTCAAACCAGACCAAGTTGGCACTGGTGCCACCTTGCGTCTGGGAGGCATCCTGGGAGAGGCCGAATTCCAGAGGCACCCGGCAATTCAAGGCCTCAGGCCCCTGAACCATTGTACAGGCTTTTTCCCTGGGAAACAAAACTCACAAGCCATTGTTCTGGGTGTCAGTTTTCAGAAATTTATTGGCACTCTCAAACCAGACCAAGTTGGAACTGGTGCCACCTTGCGTCTGGGAGGCATCCTGCGAGAGGAGCAATTCCAGGAGGCACCTGGCAATTTAAGGCCGCAAGACCCTGAACCATTGTACAGGCTTTTTCCCTGGGAAACAAAACTCAGAAGGCACTGTTCTTGGTGTGTGTTTTCAGGACCCACTTGGCACTCTTAAACCAGACCAAGTTGGAACTGGTGCCACCTTGCGTCTGGGAGGCATCCTGCGAGAGGCCGAATTCCAGGAGGCACCCGGCAATTTAAGGCCGCAGGATCCTGTACCATTTTACAGGCGTTTTCCCTGGGAAACAAAACTCACAAGCCACTGTTCTGGGTGTCAGTTTTCAGGACCCACTTAGCACTCTCAAACCAGACCAAGTTGGCACTGGTGCCACCTTGCGTCTGGGAGGCATTTTGCGAGAAACCGAATTCCAGGAGGCACCCGGCAATTCAAGGCCTCAGGCCCCTGAACCATTGTACAGGCTTTTTCCCTGGGAAACAAAACTCACAAGCCATTGTTCTGGGTGTCAGTTTTCAGAACTTTATTGGCACTCTCAAACCAGACCAAGTTGGAACTGGTGTCACCTTGCGTCTGGGATGCATCCTGCGAGTGTTGCTATTCCAGGAGGCACCCGGCAATTTAAGGCCGCAGGCTCCTGAAGCATTGTCCAGGCTTTTTCCCTGGGAAACAAAACTCACAAGTCACTGTTCTGGGTGTAATTTTGCAGGACCCACTTGACACTCTTAAACCAGACCAAGTTGGAACTGGTGCCACCTTGCGTCTGGAAGACATCCTGTGAGAGGCGGATCTCCAGGAGGCACTCGGCTATTTAAGGCGGCGTTACCCTAAACCATTGTACAGGCGTTTTCCCTGGGAAACAAAACTCACAAGCCACTGTTCTGGGTGTCAGTTTTCAGAACTTTATTGGCACTCTCAAACCAGATCAAGTTGGAACTGGTGCCACCTTGCGTCTGGGAGGCATCCTGCGAGAGGCTGAATTCCAGGAGGCACCCGGCAATTTTAGGCCACAGGACCCTGTACCATTCTACAGGCTTTTTCCCTGGGAAACAAAACTCAGAAGCCACTGTTCTGGGTGTCAGTTTTCACGACCCACTTGGCACTCTCAAACCAGACTAAGTTGGAACTGGTGCCACCTTGCGTCTGGGAGGCATCCTGCGAGAGGCCGAATTCCAGGAGGCACACGGCAATTTAAGGGATCTGAACCCTGAAACATTGTACAGGTTTTCCCTGGGAAACAAAACTCACAAGCCACTGTTCTGGGTGTCAGTTTGCAGGACCCACTTAGCACTCTCAAACCAGACCAAGTTGGAACTGGTGCCACCTTGCGTCTGGGAGGCATCCTGCGAGAAACCGAATTCCAGGAGGCACCCGGCAATTTAAAGCCTCAGGCCCCTGAACCATTGTACAGGCTTTTTCCCTGGGAAACAAAACTCAGAAGCCAGTGTTCTGGGTGTCAGTTTTCAGAACTTTATTGGCACTCTCAAACCAGACCAAGTTGGCACTGGTGCCACCTTGCGTCTGGGAGGCATCCTGCGAGAGGAGCAATTCCAGGAGGCACCTGGCAATTTAAGGCCGCAGGACCCTGAACCATTGTACAGGCTTTTACCCTGGGAAACAAAACTCAGAAGCCACTGTTCTGGCTGTCAGTTTTCAGAACTTTATTGGCACTCTCAAACCAGACCACGTTGGAACTGGTGCCACCTGGCGTCTGGGAGGCATCTTGCGAGAGGAGCAATTCCAGGAGGCACCCGGCAATTTAAGGCCGCAGGACCCTGAACCATTGTACAGGCGTTTTCCCTGGGAAACAAAACTCACAAGCCCCTGTTCTGGGTGTCAGTTTTCAGGACCCACTTGGCACTCTCAAACCAGACCAAGTTGGAACTGGTGCCACCTTGCGTCTGGGAGGCATCCTGCGAGAGGCCGAATTCCAGGAGCCACCCGGCAATTTAAGGCCGCAGGACCCTGAACCATTGTACAGGCGTTTTCCCTGGGAAACAAAACTCACAAGCCACTGTTCTGGGTGTCAGTTTTCAGGACCCACTTGGCACTCCTAAACAAGACCAAGTTGGCACTGGTGCCACCTTGCGCCTGGGAGGCATCCTGCGAGAGGAGCAATTCCAGGAGGCACCCGGCAATTTAAGGCCTCAGGTCCCTGAACCTTTGTACAGGCTTTTTCCCTGGGAAACAAAAGTCACAAGCCCCTGTTCTGGGTGTCAGTTTGCAGGACACACTTGGCACTCTCAAACCAGACCAAGTTGGAACTGGTGCCACCTTGCGTCTGGGAGGCATCCTGCGAGAGACTGAATTCCAGGAGGCACCCGGCAATTTAAGGGATCAGAACCCTGGACAATTGTACAGGTTTTCCCTGGGAAACAAAACTCACAAGCCACTGTTCTGGGTGTCAGTTTTCAGGACCCACTTGGCACTCTCAAACCAGACCAAGTTGGAACTGGTGCCACCTTGCATCTGGGAGGCATCCTGCGAGAGGCCGAATTCCAGGAGGCACCCGGCAATTTAAGGCCTCAGGCCTTTGAAAAATTGTACAGGTTTTCCCTGGGAAACAAAACTCAGAAGCCACTGTTCTGGGTGTCAGTTTTCAGGACCCACTTGGCACTCTCAAACCAGACCAAGTTGGCACTGGTGCCACCTTGCGTCTGGGAGGCATCCTGCGAAAAACCGAATTCCAGGAGGCACCCGGCCATTTAAGGCCTCAGGCACCTGAACCATTATACAGGCTTTTTCCCTGGGAAACAAAACTCACAAGCCATTGTTCTGGGTGTCAGTTTTCAGAACTTTATTGGCACTCTCAAACCAGACCAAATTGGAACTGGTGCCACCTTGCGTCTGGGAGGCATCTTGCGAGAGGAGCAATTCCAGGAGGCACCCGGCAATTTAAGGCCGCAGGACCCTGAACCATTGTACAGGCGTATTCCCTGGGAAACAAAAATCACAAGCCCCTGTTCTGGGTGTCAGTTTTCAGGACCCACTTGGCACTCTCAAACCAGACCAAGTTGGAACTGGTGCCACCTTGCGTCTGGGAGGCATCCTGAGAGAGGCTGAATTCCAGGAGGCACCCGGCAATTTAAGGCCGCAGGACCCTGAACCATTGTCCAGGCTTTTTCCCTGGGAAACAAAACTCAGAAGCCACTGTTCTGGATGTCAGTTTTCAGGACCCACTTAGCACTCTCAAACCAGACCAAGTTGGCACTGGTGCCACCTTGCGTCTGGGAGGCATTTTGCGAGAAACCGAATTCCAGGAGGCACCCGGCAATTCAAGGCCTCAGGCCCCTGAACCATTGTACAGGCTTTTTCCCTGGGAAACAAAACTCACAAGCCATTGTTCTGGGTGTCAGTTTTCAGAACTTTATTGGCACTCTCAAACCAGACCAAGTTGGAACTGGTGCCACCTTGCGTCTGGGAGGCATCCTGCGAGTGTTGCTATTCCAGGAGGCACCCGGCAATTTAAGGCCGCAGGCTCCTGAAGCATTGTACAGGCTTTTTCCCTGGGAAACAAAACTCAGAAGCCACTGTTCTGGGTGTGTGTTTTCAGGACCCAGTTGGCACTCTTAAACCAGACCAAGTTGGAACTGGTGCCACCTTGCGTCTGGAAGACATCCTGTGAGAGGCGGATCTCCAGGAGGCACTCGGCTATTTAAGGCGGCGTTACCCTAAACCATTGTACAGGCGTTTTCCCTGGGAAACAAAACTCACAAGCCACTGTTCTGGGTGTCAGTTTTCAGGACACACTTGGCACTCTCAAACCAGACCAAGTTGGAACTGGTGCCACCTTGCGTCTGGGAGGCATCCTGCGAGAAACCGAATTCCAGGAGGCACCCAGCAATTCAAGGCCTCAGGACCCTGAACCATTGTACAGGCTTTTTCCCAGAGAAACAAAACTCACAAGCCATTGTTCTGGTTGTCAGTTTTCAGAACTTTATTGGCACTCTCAAACCAGATAAAGTTGGAACTGGTGCCACCTTGCGTCTGGGAGGCATCCTGCGAGAGGAGCAATTACAGGACGCACCCGGCAATTCAAGGCCGCAAGACCCTGAACCATTGTACAGGCTTTTTCCCTGGGAAACAAAACTCACAAGCCACTGTTCTGGGTGTGTGTTTTCAGGACCCACTTGGCACTCTCAAACCAGACCAAGTTGGAACTGGTGCCACCTTGCGTCTGGGATGCATCCTGCGAGAGTTGCAATTCCAGGAGGCACCCCGCAATTAAAGGCCGCAGGACCCTGAACCATTGTCCAGTCTTTTTCCCTGGGAAACAAAACTCACAAGTCACTGTTCTGGGTGTCAGTTTGCAGGACCCACTTGACACTCTTAAACCAGACCAAGTTGGAACTGGTGCCACCTTGCGTCTGGAAGACATCCTGTGAGAGGCGAATCTCCAGGAGGCACCTGGCTATTTAAGGCGGCGTTACCCTAAACCATTGTACAGGCTTTTTCCCTGGGAAACAAAACTCACAAGCCACTGTTCTGGGTGTCAGTTTGCAGGCCCCACTTGGCACTCTCGAACCAGACCAAGTTGGAACTGGTGCCACCTTGCGTCTGGGAGGCATCCTGCGAGAGGCCGAATTCCAGGAGGCACCCGGCAATTTAAGGCCTCAGGCCCCTGAACCATTGTACAGGCGTTTTCCCTGGGAAACAAAACTCACAAGCCCCTGTTCTGGGTGTCAGTTTTCAGGACCCACTTGGCACTCTCAAACCAGACCAAGTTGGAACTGGTGCCACCTTGCGTCTGGGAGGCATCCTGCGAGAGGCCGAATTCCAGGAGGCACACGGCAATTTAAGGGATCAGAACCCTGAACCATTGTACAGGTTTTCCCTGGGAAACAAAACTCACAAGCCACTGTTCTGGGTGTCAGTTTGCAGGACCCACTTAGCACTCTCAAACCAGACCAAGTTGGCACTGGTGCCACCTTGCGTCTGGGAGGCATCCTGCGAGAAACCGAATTCCAGGAGGCACCCGGCAATTTAAGGCCGCAGGACCCTGAACCATTGTACAGGCTTTTTCCCTGGGAAACAAAACTCAGAAGCCACTGTTCTGGCTGTCAGTTTTCAGGACCCACTTGGCACTCTCAAACCAGACCAAGATGGCACTGGTGCCACTTTGCGTCTGGAAGACATCCTGCGAGAGGCTGAATTCCAGGAGGCACCCGGCAATTTAAGGCCTCAGGCCCCTGAACTGCTGTACAGGTTTTTTCCCTGGGAAAAAAAACTCACAAGCCCCTGTTTTGGGTGTCAGTTTTCAGGACCCACTTGGCACTCTCAAACCAGACCAAGTTGGAACTGGTGCCACCTTGCGTCTGGGAGGCATCCTGCGAGAGGCCGAATTCCAGGAGGCACCCGGCAATTTAAGGCCTCAGGTCCCTGAACCTTTGTACAGGCTTTTTCCCTGGGAAACAAAACTCACAAGCCCCTGTTCTGGGTGTCAGTTTGCAGGACACACTTGGCACTCTCGAACCAGACCAAGTTGGAACTGGTGCCACCTTGCGTCTGGGAGGCATCCGGCAAGAGGCTGAATTCCAGGAGGCACCCGGCAATTTAAGGGATCAGAACCCTGGACAATTGTACAGGTTTTCCCTGGGAAACAAAACTCAGAAGCCACTGTTCTGGGTGTCAGTTTTCAGGACCCACTTGGCACTCTCAAACCAGACCAAGTTGGCACTGGTGCCACCTTGCGTCTGGGAGGCATTCTGCGAGAAACCAAATTCCAGGAGGCACCCGGCAATTTAAGGCCTCAGGCCCCTGAACCATTGTACAGGCCTTTTCCCTGGGAAACAAAACTCCCAAGCCATTGTTCTGGGTGTCAGTTTGCAGGACACACTTGGCACTCTCGAACCAGACCAAGTTGGAACTGGTGCCACCTTGCGTCTGGGAGGCATCCTGCGAGAGGCCGAATTCCAGGAGGCACCCGGAAATTTAAAGGATCAGAACCCTGGACAATTGTACAGGCTTTCCCTGGGAAACAAAACTCACAAGCCACTGTTCTGGGTGTCAGTTTGCAGGACCCACTTAGCACTCTCAAACCAGACCAAGTTGGCACTGGTGCCACCTTGCGTCTGGGAGGCATCCGGCGAGAGGCCGAATTCCAGGAGGCACCCGGCAATTCAAGGCCTCAGGCCCCTGAACCATTGTACAGGCTTTTTCCCTGGGAAACAAAACTCACAAGCCATTGTTCTGGGTGTCAGTTTTCAGAACTTTATTGGCACTCTTAAACCAGACCAAGTTGGAACTGGTGCCACCTTGCGTCTGGGAGGCATCCTGCGAGAGGCCGAATTCCAGGAGGCACCCGGCAATTTAAGGCCGCAGGATCCTGTACCATTTTACAGGCGTTTTCCCTGGGAAACAAAACTCACAAGCCACTGTTCTGGGTGTCAGTTTTCAGGACCCACTTAGCACTCTCAAACCAGACCAAGTTGGCACTGGTGCCACCTTGCGTCTGGGAGGCATTTTGCGAGAAACCGAATTCCAGGAGGCACCCGGCAATTCAAGGCCTCAGGCCCCTGAACCATTGTACAGTCTTTTTCCCAGGGAAACAAAACTCACAAGCCATTGTTCTGGGTGTCAGTTTTCAGAACATTATTGGCACTCTCAAACCAGACCAAGTTGGAACTGGTGTCACCTTGCGTCTGGGATGCATCCTGCGAGTGTTGCTATTCCAGGAGGCACCCGGCAATTTAAGGCCGCAGGCTCCTGAAGCATTGTCCAGGCTTTTTCCCTGGGAAACAAAACTCACAAGTCACTGTTCTGGGTGTAATTTTGCAGGACCCACTTGACACTCTCAAACCAGACCAAGTTGGAACTGGTGCCACCTTGCGTCTGGAAGACATCCTGTGAGAGGCGGATCTCCAGGAGGCACTCGGCTATTTAAGGCGGCGTTACCCTAAACCATTGTACAGGCGTTTTCCCTGGGAAACAAAACTCACAAGCCACTGTTCTGGGTGTCAGTTTTCAGAATTTTATTGGCACTCTCAAACCAGATCAAGTTGGAACTGGTGCCACCTTGCGTCTGGGAGGCATCCTGCGAGAGGAGCAATTCCAGGAGGCACCCGGAATTCAAGGCCGCAAGACCCTGAACCATTGTACAGGCTTTTTCCCTGGGAAACAAAACTCAGAAGCCACTGTTCTGGGTGTGTGTTTTCAGGACCCACTTGGCACTCTTAAACCAGACCAAGTTGGAACTGGTGCCACCTTGCGTCTGGGATGCATCCTGCGAGAGTTGCAATTCCAGGAGGCACCATGCAATTAAAGGCCGCAGGACCCTGAACCATTGTCCAGGCTTTTTCCCTGGGAAACAAAACTCACAAGCCACTGTTCTGGGTGTCAGTTTGCAGGACCCACTTGACACTCTTAAACCAGACAAAGTTGGAACTGGTGCCACCTTGCGTCTGGAAGACATCCTGGGAGAGGCGAATCTCCAGGAGGCACCCGGCTATTTAAGGCGGCGTTACCCTAAACCATTGTACATGCGTTTTTCCTGGGAAACAAAACTCACAAGCCACTGTTCTGGGTGTCAGTTTGCAGGTCCCACTTAGCACTCTCAAACCAGACCAAGTTGGAACTGGTGCCACCTTGCGTCTGGGAGGCATCCTGCGAGAGGCCGAATTCCAGGAGGCACCTGGCAATTTAAGGCCTCAGGCCCCTGAACTATTGTACAGGCGTTTTCCCTGGGAAACAAAACTCAGAAGCCACTGTTCTGGATGTCAGTTTGCAGGACCCACATGGCACTCCTTAACCAGACCATGTTGGCACTGGTGCCACCTTGCGTCTGGGAGGCATCCTGCGAGAGGCCGATTTCCAGGAGGCGCCCGGCAATTTAAGGCCTCAGGCCCCTGAAACATTCTACAGGCTTTTTCCCAGGGAAACAAAACTCAGAAGCCACTGTTCTGGGTGTCAGTTTTCAGGACCCACTTGGCAATCTTAAACCAGACCAAGTTGGCACTGGTGCCACCTTGCGTCTGGGAGGCATCCTGCGAGAGGCCGATTTCCAGGAGGCGCCCGGCAATTTAAGGCCTCAGGCCCCTTACCATTGTACAGGCGTTTTCCCTGGGAAACAAAACTCAGAAGCCACTGTTCTGGGTGTCAGTTTTCAGGACCCACTTGGCACTCTCAAACCAGACCAAGTCGGCCCTGGTGCCACCTTGCGTCTGGGAGGCATCCTGCGAGAGGTGCAATTCCAGGAGGCACCCGGCAATTTAAGGCCGCAGGCTCCTGAACCATTGTCCAGGCTTTTTCCCTGGGAAACAAAACTCAGAAGCCACTGTTCTGGGTGTCAGTTTTCAGGACACACTTGGCACTCTTAAACCAGACCAAGTTGGAACTGGTGCCACTTTGCGTCTGGGAGGCATCCTGCGAGAGGCCGAATTCCAGGAGGCACCCGGCAATTTAAGGCCGCAGGACCCTGTACCATTCTACAGGCTTTTTCCCTGGGAAACAAAACTCAGAAGCCACTGTTCTGGGTGTCAGTTTGCAGGACACACTTGGCACTCTCGAACCAGACCAAGTTGGAAATGGTGCCACCTTGCGTCTGGGAGGCATCCTGCGAGAGGCCGAATTCCAGGAGGCACCCGGCAATTTAAGGGATCAGAACCGTGAACAATTGTACAGGTTTTCCCTGGGAAACAAAACTCAGAAGCCACTGTTCTGGGTGTCAGTTTGCAGGACACACTTGGCACTCTCGAACCAGACCAAGTTGGCACTGGTGCCCCCTTGCGTCTGGGAGGCATTTTGCGAGAAACCGGATTCCAGGAGGCACCCGGCAATTTAAGGCCTCAGGCCCCTGAACCATTGTACAGGCTTTTTCCCTGGGAAACAAAACTCACAAGCCACTGTTCTGGGTGTCAGTTTGCAGGACCCACTTGACACTCTTAAACCAGACCAAGTTGGAACTGGTGCCACCTTGCGTCTAGAAGACATCCTGTGAGAGGCGGATCTCCAGGAGGCACCCGGCTATTTAAGGCGGCGTTACCCTAAACCATTGTACAGGCGTTTTCCCTGGGAAACAAAACTCACAAGCCACTGTTCTGGGTGTCAGTTTGCAGGACCCACTTGTCACTCTCAAACCAGACCAAGTTGGAACTGGTGCCACCTTGCGTCTGGGAGGCATCCTGCGAGAGGCCGAATTCCAGGAGCCACCCGGCAATTTAAGGCCGCAGGACCCTGAACCATTGTACAGGCTTTTTCCCTGGGAAACAAAACTCAGAAGCCACTGTTCTGGGTGTCAGTTTGCAGGACACACTTGGCACTCTCAAACCAGACGAAGTTGGAACTGGTGCCACCTGGCGTCTGGGAGGCATCCTGCGAGAGGCCGAATTCCAGGAGCCACCCGGCCATTTAAGGGATCAGAACCCTGAACAATTGTACAGGTTTTCCCTGGGAAACAAAACTCAGAAGCCACTGTTCTGGGTGTCAGTTTTCAGGACCCACTTAGCACTCTCAAACCAGACCAAGTTGGCACTGGTGCCACCTTGCGTCTGGGAGGCATCCTGCGAGAGGCCGAAGTCCAGAAGGCACCCGGCAATTTAAGGCCTCAGGCTCCTGAACAATTGTACAGGCTTTTTCCCTGGGAAACAAAACTCACAAGCCACTGTTCTGGGTGTCAGTTTTCAGAACTTTATTGGCACTCTCAAACCAGACCAAGTTGGAACTGGTGCCACCTTGCGTCTGGGAGGCATCCTGCGAGAGGCGGATCTCCAGGAGGCACCTGGCAATTTAAGGCCGCAGGACCCTGAACTATTGTACAGGCTTTTTCCCTGGGAAACAAAACTCACAAGCCACTGTTCTGGGTGTCAGTTTTCAGGACCCACTTGGCACTCTTAAACCAGACCAAGTTGGAACTGGTGCCACTTTGCGTCTGGGAGGCATCCTGCGAGAGGAGCAATTCCAGGAGGCACCCGGCAATTTAAGGCCGCAAGACCCTGAACCATTGTACAGGCTTTTTCCCTGGGAAACAAAACTCAGAAGGCACTGTTCTTGGTGTGTGTTTTCAGGACCCACTTGGCACTCTTAAACCAGACCAAGTTGGAACTGGTGCTACTTTGCGTCTTGGAGGCATCCTTCGAGAGGCTGAATTCCAGGAGACACCCGGGAATTTAAGGCCGCAGGACCGTGTACCATTCTACAGGCTTTTTCCCTGGGAAACAAAACTCAGAAGCCACTGTTCTGGGTGTCAGTTTACAGGACACACTTGGCACTCTCGAACCAGACTAAGTTGGAACTGGTGCCACCTTGCATCTGGGAGGCATCCTGCGAGAGGCCGAATTCCAGGAGGCACCTGGCAATTTAAGGCCTCAGGCCTTTGAAAAATTGTACAGGTTTTCCCAGGGAAACAAAACTCAGAAGCCACTGTTCTGGGTGTCAGTTTTCAGGACCCACTTGGCACTCTCAAACCAGACCAAGTTGGCACTGGTGCCACCTTGCGTCTGGGAGGCATCCTGCGAGAAACCGAATTCCAGGAGGCACCCGGCAATATAAGGCCTCAGGCCCCTGAACCGTTGTACAGGCTTTTTCCCTGGGAAACAAAACTCACAAGCCACTGTTCTGGGTGTCAGTTTTCAGGACCCACTTGGCAATCTTAAACCAGACCAAGTTGGCACTGGTGCCACCTTGCGTCTGGGAGGCATCCTGCGAGAGGCCGATTTCCAGGAGGCGCCCGGCAATTTAAGGCCTCAGGCCCCTGAAACATTCTACAGGCTTTTTCCCTGGGAAACAAAACTCACAAGCCACTGTTCTGGGTGTCAGTTTTCAGGACCCACTTGGCACTCTCAAACCAGACCAAGTCGGCCCTGGTGCCACCTTGCGTCTGGGAGGCATCCTGCGAGAGGTGCAATTCCAGGAGGCACCCGGCAATTTAAGGCCGCAGGACCCTGTACCATTCTACAGGCTTTTTCCCTGGGAAACAAAACTCAGAAGCCACTGTTCTGGGTGTCAGTTTGCAGGACACACTTGGCACTCTCGAACCAGACCAAGTTGGAACTGGTGCCACCTTGCGTCTGGGAGGCATCCTGCGAGAGGCCGAATTCCAGGAGGCACCCGGCAATTTAAGGGATCAGAACCCTGAACAATTGTACAGGTTTTCCCTGGGAAACAAAACTCAGAAGCCACTGTTCTGGGTGTCAGTTTTCAGGACCCACTTAGCACTCTCAAACCAGACCAAGTTGGCACTGGTGCCACTTTGCGTCTGGGAGGCATTTTGCGAGAAACCGAATTCCAGGAGGCACCCGGCAATTCAAGGCCTCAGGCCCCTGAACCATTGTACAGGCTTTTTCCCAGGGAAACAAAACTCACAAGCCATTGTTCTGGGTGTCAGTTTTCAGAACTTTATTGGCACTCTCAAACCAGACCAAGTTGGAACTGGTGCCACCTTGCGTCTGGGATGCATCCTGCGAGTGTTGCAATTCCAGGTGGCACCCGGCAATTTAAGGCCGCAGTCTCCTGAAGCATTGTCCAGGCTTTTTCCCTGGGAAACAAAACTCACAAGTCACTGTTCTGGGTGTAATTTTGCAGGACCCACTTGACACTCTTAAACCAGACCAAGTTGGAACTGGTGCCACCCTGCGTCTGGAAGACATCCTGTGAGAGGCGGATCTCCAGGAGGCACCCGGCTATTTAAGGCGGCGTTACCCTAAACCATTTTACAGGCGTTTTCCCTGGGAAACAAAACTCACAAGCCACTGTTCTGGGTGTCAGTTTTCAGGACACACTTGGCACTCTTAAACCAGACCAAGTTGGAACTGGTGCCACCTTGCGTCTGGGAGGCATCCTGCGAGAGGCTGAATTCCAGGAGGCACCCGGCAATTTTAGGCCACAGGACCCTGTACCATTCTACAGGCTTTTTCCCTGGGAAACAAAACTCAGAAGCCACTGTTCTGGGTGTCAGTTTTCAGGACCCACTTGGCACTCTCAAACCAGACCCAGTTGGAACTGGTGCCACCTTGCGTCTGGGAGGCATCCTGCGAGAGGCCGAATTCCAGGAGGCACACGGCAATTTAAGGGATCAGAACCCTGAACCATTGTACAGGTTTTCCCTGGGAAACAAAACTCACAAGCCACTGTTCTGGGTGTCAGTTTGCAGGACCCACTTAGCACTCTCAAACCAGACCAAGTTGGAACTGGTGCCACCTTGCGTCTGGGAGGCATCCTGCGAGAAACCGAATTCCAGGAGGCACCCGGCAATTTAAAGCCTCAGGCCCCTGAACCATTGTACAGGCTTTTTCCCTGGGAAACAAAACTCAGAAGCCAGTGTTCTGGGTGTCAGTTTTCAGAACTCTATTGGCACTCTCAAACCAGACCATGTTGGAACTGGTGCCACCTTGCGTCTGGGAGGCATCCTGCGAGAGGAGCAATTCCAGGAGGCACCTGGCAATTTAAGGCCGCAGGACCCTGAACTATTGTACAGGCTTTTTCCCTGGGAAACAAAACTCACAAGCCACTGTTCTGGGTGTCAGTTTTCAGGAACCACTTGGCACTCTCAAACCAGACCAAGTTGTCACTGGTGCCACCTAGCGGCGGGGAGGCATCTTGCGAGAGGCTGAATTCCAGGAGGCACCCGGCAATTTAAGGCCTCAGGCCCCTTACCATTGTACAGGCGTTTTCCCTGGGAAACAAAACTCACAAGCCACTGTTCTGGGTGTCAGTTTTCAGGACCCACTTGGATCTCTCAAACCAGACCAAGTTGGAACTGGTGCCACCTTGCGTCTGGGAGGCATCCTGGGAGAGGCCGAATTCCAGGAGGCACCCGGCAATTTAAGGCCGCAGGACCCTGAAACATTGTACAGGCGTTTTCCCTGGGAAACAAAACTCAGAAGCCACTGTTCTGGGTGTCAGTTTTCAGGACACACTTGGCAATCTTAAACCAGACCAAGTTAGCACTGGTGCCACGTTGCGTCTGGGAGGCATCCTGCGAGAGGAACAATTCCAGGAGGCACGCGGCAATTTGAGGCCGCAGGCCCCTAAACCATTGTACAGGCTTTTTCCCTGGGAAACAAAACTCAGAAGCCACTGTCCTTGGTGTCAGTTTTCAGGACCCACTTGGCACTCTCAAACCAGACCAAGTTGGCACTGGTGCCACCTTGCGTCTGGGAGGCATCCTGCGAGAGGCCGAATTCCAGGAGGCACCCGGCAATTTAAGGCCGCAGGCCCCTGAACTGCTGTACAGGTTTTTTCCCTGGGAAACAAAACTCACAAGCCACTTTTCTGGGTGCCAGTTTGCAGGAGCCACCTGGCACTCTCAAACCAGACCAAGTTGGAACTGGTGCCACCTTGCGTCTGGGAGGCATCCTGCGAGAGGCCGAATTCCAGGAGCCACCCGGCAATTTAAGGCCGCAGGACCCTGAACCATTGTACAGGCGTTTTCCCTGGGAAACAACACTCACAAGACACTGTTCTGGGTGTCAGTTTTCAGGACACACTTGGCACTCTTAAACCAGACCAAGTTGGCACTGGTGCCACTTTGCGTCTGGGAGGCATCCTGCGAGATGCTGAATTCAAGGAGGCACCCGGCAATTTAAGCCGCAGGACCCTGAACCATTGTACAGGCTTTTTCCCTGGGAAACAAAACTCACAAGCCACTGTTCTGGGTGTCAGTTTTTAGGACACACTTGGCACTCTCGAACCAGACCAAGTTGGAACTGGTGCCACCTTGCGTCTGGGAGGCATTCTGCGAGAAACCGAATTCCAGGAGGCACCCGGAAATTTAAAGGATCAGAACCCTGAACAATTGTACAGGTTTTCCCTGGGAAACAAAACTCAGAAGCCACTGTTCTGGGTGTCAGTTTGCAGGACCCACTTAGCACTCTCAAACCAGACCAAGTTGGCACTGGTGCCACCTTGCGTCTGGGAGGCATCCTGCGAGAAACCGAATTCCAGGAGGCACCCGGCAATTCAAGGCCTCAGGCCCCTGAACCGTTGTACAGGCTTTTTCCCTGGGAAACAAAACTCACAAGCCACTGTTCTGGGTGTCAGTTTTCAGGACCCACTTGGCAATCTTAAACCAGACCAAGTTGGCACTGGTGCCACCTTGCGTCTGGGAGGCATCCTGCGAGAGGCCGATTTCCAGGAGGCGCCCGGCAATTTAAGGCCTCAGGCCCCTGAAACATTCTACAGGCTTTTTCCCTAGGAAACAAAACTCACAAGCCACTGTTCTGGGTGTCAGTTTTCAGGACCCACTTGGCACTCTCAAACCAGACCAAGTCGGCCCTGGTGCCACCTTGCGTCTGGGAGGCATCCTGCGAGAGGTGCAATTCCAGGAGGCACCCGGCAATTTAAGGCCGCAGGCTCCTGAACCATTGTCCAGGCTTTTTCCCTGGGAAACAAAACTCACAAGCCACTGTTCTGGGTGTCAGTTTTCAGGACACACTTGGCACTCTTAAACCAGACCAAGTTGGAACTGGTGCCACCTTGCGTCTGGGAGGCATCCTGTGAGAGGCTGAATTCCAGGAGGCACCCGGCAATTTTAGTCCACAGGACCCTGTACCATTCTACAGGCTTTTTCCCTGGGAAACAAAACTCAGAAGCCACTGTTCTGGGTGTCAGTTTTCAGGACCCACTTGGCACTTTCAAACCAGACTAAGTTGGAACTGGTGCCACCTTGCGTCTGGGAGGCATCCTGTGAGAGGCCGAATTCCAGGAGGCACAGGGCAATTTAAGGGATCAGAACCCTGAACCATTGTACAGGTTTTCCCTGGGAAACAAAACTCACAAGCCACTGTTCTGGGTGTCAGTTTGCAGGACCCACTTAGCACTCTCAAACCAGACCAAGTTGGAACTGGTGCCACCTTGCGTCTGGGAGGCATCCTGCGAGAAACCGAATTCCAGGAGGCACCCGGCAATTTAAAGCCTCAGGCCCCTGAACCATTGTACAGGCTTTTTCCCTGGGAAACAAAACTCAGAAGCCAGTGTTCTGGGTGTCAGTTTTCAGAACTTTATTGGCACTCTCAAACCAGACCAAGTTGGCACTGGTGCCACCTTGCGTCTGGGAGGCATCCTGCGAGAGGAGCAATTCCAGGAGGCACCTGGCAATTTAAGGCCGCAGGACCCTGAACCATTGTACAGGCTTTTACCCTGGGAAACAAAACTCAGAAGCCACTGTTCTGGCTGTCAGTTTTCAGAACTTTATTGGCACTCTCAAACCAGACCACGTTGGAACTGGTGCCACCTGGCGTCTGGGAGGCATCTTGCGAGAGGAGCAATTCCAGGAGGCACCCGGCAATTTAAGGCCGCAGGACCCTGAACCATTGTACAGGCGTTTTCCCTGGGAAACAAAACTCACAAGCCCCTGTTCTGGGTGTCAGTTTTCAGGACCCACTTGGCACTCTCAAACCAGACCAAGTTGGAACTGGTGCCCCCTTGCGTCTGGGAGGCATCCTGCGAGAGGCCGAATTCCAGGAGCCACCCGGCAATTTAAGGCCGCAGGACCCTGAACCATTGTACAGGCGTTTTCCCTGGGAAACAAAACTCACAAGCCACTGTTCTGGGTGTCAGTTTTCAGGACCCACTTGGCACTCCTAAACAAGACCAAGTTGGCACTGGTGCCACCTTGCGCCTGGGAGGCATCCTGCGAGAGGAGCAATTCCAGGAGGCACCCGGCAATTTAAGGCCTCAGGTCCCTGAACCTTTGTACAGGCTTTTTCCCAGGGAAACAAAACTCAGAAGCCACTGTTCTGGGTGTCAGTTTTCAGGAACCACTTGGCACTCTCAAACCAGACCAAGTTGTCACTGGTGCCACCTAGCGGCGGGGAGGCATCTTGCGAGAGGCTGAATTCCAGGAGGCACCCGGCAATTTAAGGCCTCAGGCCCCTTACCATTGTACAGGCGTTTTCCCTGGGAAACAAAACTCACAAGCCACTGTTCTGGGTGTCAGTTTTCAGGACCCACTTGGATCTCTCAAACCAGACCAAGTTGGAACTGGTGCCACCTTGCGTCTGGGAGGCATCCTGGGAGAGGCCGAATTCCAGGAGGCACCCGGCAATTTAAGGCCGCAGGACCCTGAAACATTGTACAGGCGTTTTCCCTGGGAAACAAAACTCAGAAGCCACTGTTCTGGGTGTCAGTTTTCAGGACACACTTGGCAATCTTAAACCAGACCAAGTTAGCACTGGTGCCACGTTGCGTCTGGGAGGCATCCTGCGAGAGGAACAATTCCAGGAGGCACGCGGCAATTTGAGGCCGCAGGCCCCTAAACCATTGTACAGGCTTTTTCCCTGGGAAACAAAACTCAGAAGCCACTGTCCTTGGTGTCAGTTTTCAGGACCCACTTGGCACTCTCAAACCAGACCAAGTTGGCACTGGTGCCACCTTGCGTCTGGGAGGCATCCTGCGAGAGGCCGAATTCCAGGAGGCACCCGGCAATTTAAGGCCGCAGGCCCCTGAACTGCTGTACAGGTTTTTTCCCTGGGAAACAAAACTCACAAGCCACTTTTCTGGGTGCCAGTTTGCAGGAGCCACCTGGCACTCTCAAACCAGACCAAGTTGGAACTGGTGCCACCTTGCGTCTGGGAGGCATCCTGCGAGAGGCCGAATTCCAGGAGCCACCCGGCAATTTAAGGCCGCAGGACCCTGAACCATTGTACAGGCGTTTTCCCTGGGAAACAACACTCACAAGACACTGTTCTGGGTGTCAGTTTTCAGGACACACTTGGCACTCTTAAACCAGACCAAGTTGGCACTGGTGCCACTTTGCGTCTGGGAGGCATCCTGCGAGATGCTGAATTCAAGGAGGCACCCGGCAATTTAAGCCGCAGGACCCTGAACCATTGTACAGGCTTTTTCCCTGGGAAACAAAACTCACAAGCCACTGTTCTGGGTGTCAGTTTTTAGGACACACTTGGCACTCTCGAACCAGACCAAGTTGGAACTGGTGCCACCTTGCGTCTGGGAGGCATTCTGCGAGAAACCGAATTCCAGGAGGCACCCGGAAATTTAAAGGATCAGAACCCTGAACAATTGTACAGGTTTTCCCTGGGAAACAAAACTCAGAAGCCACTGTTCTGGGTGTCAGTTTGCAGGACCCACTTAGCACTCTCAAACCAGACCAAGTTGGCACTGGTGCCACCTTGCGTCTGGGAGGCATCCTGCGAGAAACCGAATTCCAGGAGGCACCCGGCAATTCAAGGCCTCAGGCCCCTGAACCGTTGTACAGGCTTTTTCCCTGGGAAACAAAACTCACAAGCCACTGTTCTGGGTGTCAGTTTTCAGGACCCACTTGGCAATCTTAAACCAGACCAAGTTGGCACTGGTGCCACCTTGCGTCTGGGAGGCATCCTGCGAGAGGCCGATTTCCAGGAGGCGCCCGGCAATTTAAGGCCTCAGGCCCCTGAAACATTCTACAGGCTTTTTCCCTAGGAAACAAAACTCACAAGCCACTGTTCTGGGTGTCAGTTTTCAGGACCCACTTGGCACTCTCAAACCAGACCAAGTCGGCCCTGGTGCCACCTTGCGTCTGGGAGGCATCCTGCGAGAGGTGCAATTCCAGGAGGCACCCGGCAATTTAAGGCCGCAGGCTCCTGAACCATTGTCCAGGCTTTTTCCCTGGGAAACAAAACTCACAAGCCACTGTTCTGGGTGTCAGTTTTCAGGACACACTTGGCACTCTTAAACCAGACCAAGTTGGAACTGGTGCCACCTTGCGTCTGGGAGGCATCCTGTGAGAGGCTGAATTCCAGGAGGCACCCGGCAATTTTAGTCCACAGGACCCTGTACCATTCTACAGGCTTTTTCCCTGGGAAACAAAACTCAGAAGCCACTGTTCTGGGTGTCAGTTTTCAGGACCCACTTGGCACTTTCAAACCAGACTAAGTTGGAACTGGTGCCACCTTGCGTCTGGGAGGCATCCTGCGAGAGGCCGAATTCCAGGAGGCACAGGGCAATTTAAGGGATCAGAACCCTGAACCATTGTACAGGTTTTCCCTGGGAAACAAAACTCACAAGCCACTGTTCTGGGTGTCAGTTTGCAGGACCCACTTAGCACTCTCAAACCAGACCAAGTTGGAACTGGTGCCACCTTGCGTCTGGGAGGCATCCTGCGAGAAACCGAATTCCAGGAGGCACCCGGCAATTTAAAGCCTCAGGCCCCTGAACCATTGTACAGGCTTTTTCCCTGGGAAACAAAACTCAGAAGCCAGTGTTCTGGGTGTCAGTTTTCAGAACTTTATTGGCACTCTCAAACCAGACCAAGTTGGCACTGGTGCCACCTTGCGTCTGGGAGGCATCCTGCGAGAGGAGCAATTCCAGGAGGCACCTGGCAATTTAAGGCCGCAGGACCCTGAACCATTGTACAGGCTTTTACCCTGGGAAACAAAACTCAGAAGCCACTGTTCTGGCTGTCAGTTTTCAGAACTTTATTGGCACTCTCAAACCAGACCACGTTGGAACTGGTGCCACCTGGCGTCTGGGAGGCATCTTGCGAGAGGAGCAATTCCAGGAGGCACCCGGCAATTTAAGGCCGCAGGACCCTGAACCATTGTACAGGCGTTTTCCCTGGGAAACAAAACTCACAAGCCCCTGTTCTGGGTGTCAGTTTTCAGGACCCACTTGGCACTCTCAAACCAGACCAAGTTGGAACTGGTGCCCCCTTGCGTCTGGGAGGCATCCTGCGAGAGGCCGAATTCCAGGAGCCACCCGGCAATTTAAGGCCGCAGGACCCTGAACCATTGTACAGGCGTTTTCCCTGGGAAACAAAACTCACAAGCCACTGTTCTGGGTGTCAGTTTTCAGGACCCACTTGGCACTCCTAAACAAGACCAAGTTGGCACTGGTGCCACCTTGCGCCTGGGAGGCATCCTGCGAGAGGAGCAATTCCAGGAGGCACCCGGCAATTTAAGGCCTCAGGTCCCTGAACCTTTGTACAGGCTTTTTCCCAGGGAAACAAAACTCAGAAGCCACTGTTCTGGGTGTCAGTTTTCAGGACCCACTTGGCACTCTCAAACCAGACCAAGTTGGCACTGGTGCCACCTTGCGTCTGGGAGGCATCCTGAGAGAGGCTGAATTCCAGGAGGCACCCGGCAATTTAAGGCCGCAGGACCCTGAACCATTGTCCAGGCTTTTTCCCTGGGAAACAAAACTCAGAAGCCACTGTTCTGGGTGTCAGTTTTCAGGACCCACTTAGCACTCTCAAACCAGACCAAGTTGGCACTGGTGCCACCTTGCGTCTGGGAGGCATCCTGCGAGAGGCCGAATTCCAGGAGCCACCCGGCAATTTAAGGCCGCAGGACCCTGAACCATTGTACAGGCGTTTTCCCTGGGAAACAAAACTCACAAGCCACTGTTCTGGGTGTCAGTTTTCAGGACCCACTTGGCACTCCTAAACAAGACCAAGTTGGCACTGGTGCCACCTTGCGCCTGGGAGGCATCCTGCGAGAGGAGCAATTCCAGGAGGCACCCGGCAATTTAAGGCCTCAGGTCCCTGAACCTTTGTACAGGCTTTTTCCCAGGGAAACAAAACTCAGAAGCCACTGTTCTGGGTGTCAGTTTTCAGGACCCACTTGGCACTCTCAAACCAGACCAAGTTGGCACTGGTGCCACCTTGCGTCTGGGAGGCATCCTGAGAGAGGCTGAATTCCAGGAGGCACCCGGCAATTTAAGGCCGCAGGACCCTGAACCATTGTCCAGGCTTTTTCCCTGGGAAACAAAACTCAGAAGCCACTGTTCTGGGTGTCAGTTTTCAGGACCCACTTAGCACTCTCAAACCAGACCAAGTTGGCACTGGTGCCACCTTGCGTCTGGGAGGCATTTTGCGAGAAACCGAATTCCAGGAGGCACCCGGCAATTCAAGGCCTCAGGCCCCTGAACCATTGTACAGGCTTTTTCCCTGGGAAACAAAACTCACAAGCCATTGTGCTGGGTGTCAGTTTTCAGAACTTTATTGGCACTCTCAAACCAGACCAAGTTGGAACTGGTGCCACCTTGCGTCTGGGAGGCATCCTGCGAGTGTTGCTATTCCAGGAGGCACCCGGCAATTTAAGGCCGCAGGCTCCTGAAGCATTGTACAGGCTTTTTCCCTGGGAAACAAAACTCAGAAGCCACTGTTCTGGGTGTGTGTTTTCAGGACCCACTTGACACTCTTAAACCAGACCAAGTTGGAACTGGTGCCACCTTGCGTCTGGAAGACATCCTGTGAGAGGCAGATCTCCAGGAGGCACTCGGCTATTTAAGGCGGCGTTACCCTAAACAATTGTACAGGCGTTTTCCCTGGGAAACAAAACTCACAAGCCACTGTTCTGGGTGTCAGTTTTCAGGACACACTTGGCCCTCTCAAACCAGACCAAGTTGGAACTGGTGCCACCTTGCGTCTGGGAGGCATCCTGCGGGAAACCGAATTCCAGGAGGCACCCGGCAATTCAAGGCCTCAGGACCCTGAACCATTGTACAGGCTTTTTCCCAGAGAAACAAAACTCACAAGCCATTGTTCTGGTTGTCAGTTTTCAGAACTTTATTGGCACTCTCAAACCAGATAAAGTTGGAACTGGTGCCACCTTGCGTCTGGGAGGCATCCTGCGAGAGGTGCAATTACAGGACGCACCCGGCAATTCAAGGCCGCAAGACCCTGAACCATTGTACAGGCTTTTTCCCTGGGAAACAAAACTCACAAGCCACTGTTCTGGGTGTCAGTTTTCAGGACCCACTTGGCACTCTTAAACCAGACCAAGTTGGAACTGGTGCCACCTTGCGTCTGGGAGGCACCCTGCGAGAGGCGCAATTCCAGGAGGCACCTGGCAATTTTAGGCCGCAAGACCCTGAACCTTTGTCCAGGCTTTTTCCCTGGGAAACAAAACTCACAAGCCACTGTTCTGGGTGTCAGTTTTCAGGACCCACTTGGCACTCTTAAACCAGACCAAGTTGGCACTGGTGCCACCTTGCGTCTGGGAGGCATCCTGCGAGATGCGGATCTCCAGGAGGTACCTGGGAATTTATGGCCGCAGGACCCTGAACCATTATACAGGATTTTACCCTGGGAAACAAAACTCACAAGCCACTGTTCTGGGTGTCAGTTTTCAGGCCCCACTTTGCACTCTTAAACCAGACCAATTTGGAACTGGTGCCACCTTGCGTCTGGGATGCATCCTGTGAGACGTGCAATTCCAGGAGGCACCCGGCAATTCAAGGCCTCAGGCCCCTGAACCATTGTACAGGCTTTTTCCCTGGGAAACAACACTCAGATGCCACTGTTCTGGGTGTCAGTTTTCAGAACTTTATTGGCACTCTCAAACCAGACCAAGTTGGAACTGGTGCCATCTTGCGTCTGGGAGGCATCCTGCGAGAGGAGCAATTCCAGGAGTCACCCGGCAATTTAAGGCCGCAGGCTCCTGAAGCATTGTCCAGGCTTTTTCCCTGGGAAACAAAACTCACAAGTCACTGTTCTGGGTGTCAGTTCTCAGGCCCCACTTTGCACTCTTAAACCAGACGAAGTTGGAACTGGTGCCACCTTGCGTCAGGGAGGCACCCTGCGAGAGGCGCAATTCCAGGAGGCACCTGGCAATTTAAGGCTGCACGACCTTGAACCATTGTCCAGGCGTTTTCCCTAGGAAACAAAACTCACAAGCCACTGTTCTGGGAGTCAGTTTTCGGGACCCACTTGGCACTCTTAAACCAGACCATGTTGGAACTGGTGCCACCTTGGGTCTGGGAGGCATCCTGCGAGTGGCCGAATTCCAGGAGGCACCTGGATATTTAAGGCTGAAAGACCCTGAACAATTGTCCAGGTTTTTCCCTGGGAAACAAAACTCACAAGCCACTGTTCTGGGTGTCAGTTTTCAGGACCCACATGGCACTCTTAGACCAGACTGAGTTGGAACTGGTGCCACCTTGCGTCTGGGAGGCATCCTGCGAGAGGTCGAATTCCAGGAGCCACCCGGCCATTTAAGGGATCAGAACCCTGAACAATTGTACAGGTTTTCCCTGGGAAACAAAACTCAGAAGCCACTGTTCTGGGTGTCAGTTTTCAGGACCCACTTAGCACTCTCAAACCAGACCAAGTTGGCACTGGTGCCACCTTGCGTCTGGGAGGCATCCTGCGAGAGGAGCAATTCCAGGAGGCACCCGGCAATTTAAGGCTTCAGGCTCCTGAACAATTGTACAGGCTTTTTCCCTGGGAAACAAAAGTCAGAAGCCAGTGTTCAGGGTGTCAGTTTTCAGAACTTTATTGGCACTCTCAAACCAGACCAAGTTGGAACTGGTGCCACCTTGCATCTGGGAGGCATCCTGCGAGAGGCGGATCTCCAGGAGGCACCTGGCAATTTAAGGCCGCAGGACCCTGAACCATTGTCCAGGCTTTTTCCCTGGGAAACAAAACTCACAAGCCACTGTTCTGGGTGTCAGTTTGCAGGACCCTATTGGCACTCTTAAACCAGACCAAGTTGGAACTGGTGCCACCTAGCGTCGGGGAGGCATCTTGCCAGAAACTGAATTCCAGGAGGCACCCGGCAATTTAAGGCCTCAGGCCCCTGAACCATTGTACAGGCTTTTTCCCTGGGAAACAAAACTCACAAGCCCCTGTTCTGGGTGTCAGTTTTCAGGACCCACTTGGCTCTCTCAAACCAGACCAAGTTGGAATTGGTGCCATCTTGCGTCTGGGAGGCATCCTGCGAGAGGCCGAATTCCAGGAGTCACCCGGCAATTTGAGGCCGTAGTCCCCTGAACCATTGTACAGGCTTTTTCCCTGGGAAACAAAACTCACAAGCCACTGTTCTGGGTGTCAGTTTTCAGGACCCACTTGGCACTCTCAAACCAGACCAAGTTGGCACTGGTGCCACCTTGCGTCTGGGAGGCATCCTGCGAGAGGCCGAATTCCAGGAGGCACCCGGCAATTTAAGGCCGCAGGCCCCTGAACTGCTGTACAGGGTTTTTCCCTGGGAAACAAAACTCACAAGCCACTGTTCTGGGTGCGAGTTTTCAGGAGCCACCTGGCACTCTCAAACCAGACCAAGTTGGAACTGGTGCCACCTTGCGTCTGGGAGGCATCCTGCGAGAGGCCGAATTCCAGGAGCCACCCGGCCATTTAAGGGATCAGAACCCTGAACAATTGTACAGGTTTTCCCTGGGAAACAAAACTCAGAAGCCACTGTTCTGGGTGTCAGTTTGCAGGACCCACTTAGCACTCTCAAACCAGACCAAGTTGGCACTGGTGCCACCTTGCGTCTGGGAGGCATCCTGCGAGAGGCCGAATTCCAGGAGGCACCCGGCAATTTAAGGTTTCAGGCTCCTGAACAATTGTACAGGCTTTTTCCCTGGGAAACAAAACTCAGAAGCCAGTGTTCAGGGTGTCAGTTTTCAGAACTTTATTGGCACTCTCAAACCAGACCAAGTTGGAACTGGTGCCACCTTGCGCCTGGGAGGCATCCTGCGAGAGGCGGATCTCCAGGAGGCACACGGCAATATAAGGCCGCAGGACCCTGAACCATTGTACAGGCTTTTTCCCTGGGAAACAAAACTCACAAGCCACTGTTCTGGGTGTCAGTGTGCAGGACACATTTGGAACTCTTAAACCAGACCAAGTTGGAACTGGTGCCACCTTGCGTCTGGGAGGCATCCTGCGAGAAGCCGAATTCCAGGAGGCACCCGGCAATTTAAAGGATCAGAACCCTGAACAATTGTACAGGTTTTCCCTGGGAAACAAAACTCAGAATCCGCTGTTCTGGGTGTCATTTTGCAGGACCCACTTAGCACTCTCAAACCAGACCAAGTTGGCACTGGTGCCACCTTGCGTCTGGAATGCATCCTGAGAGAGGTGCAATTCCAGGAGGCACCCGGCAATTCAAGGCCTCAGGCCCCTGAACCATTGTACAGGCTTTTTCCCTGGGAAACAACACTCAGAAGCCACTGTTCTGGGTGTCAGTTTTCAGAACTTTATTGGCACTCTCAAACCAGACCAAGTTGGAACTGGTGCCACCTTGCGTCTGGGAGGCATCCTGCGAGAGGAGCAATTCCAGGAGGCACCCGGCAATTTAAGGCCGCAGGCTCCTGAAGCATTGTCCAGGCTTTTTCCCTGGGAAACAAAACTCACAAGTCACTGTTCTGGGTGTCAGTTTTCAGGACCCACTTGACACTCTTAAACCAGACAAAGTTGGCACTGGTGCCACCTTGCATCTCGAAGACATCCTGCGAGAGGCCGATCTGCAGGAGGCACCCGGCTATTTAAGGCGGCATTACCCTAAACCATTGTACAGGCGTTTACCCTGGGAAACAAAACACACAAGCCACTGTTCTGGGTGTCAGTTTTCAGGCCCCACTTTGCACTCTCAAACCAGACCAAGTTAGCACTGGTGCCACTTTGCGTCTGGGAGGCATCCTGCGAGAGGCCGAATTCCAGGAGGCACCTGGCAATTTAAGGCTGCACGACCTTGAACCATTGTCCAGGCGTTTTCCCTAGGAAACAAAACTCACAAGCCACTGTTCTGGGTGTCAGTTTGCAGGAGGGACTTGGGACTCTTAAACCAGACCAAGTTGGCACTGGTGACATTTTGCATCTGGGAGGCATCCTGCGAGAGGCGGAACTCCGGCAGGCATTCGGCAATTTAAAGCCTCAGGCCCCTGAACCATTCTACAGGCTTTTTCCCTGGGAAACAAAACTCAGAAGCCACTGTTCTGGGTGTCAGTTTTCAGGACCCACTTGGCACTCTTAAACCAGACCAAGTTGGAACTGGTGCCACCTTGCGTCTGGGAGGCATCCTGAGAGAGGCCGAATTCCAGGAGGCACCCCGCAATTTAAGGCCTCAGGCTCCTGAAGCATTGTCCAGGCTTTTTCCCTGGGAAACAAAACTCACAAGTCACTGTTCTGGGTGTCAGTTTTCAGGACCCACTTGGCACTCTTAAACCAGACCAAGTTGGAACTGGTGCCACCTTGCGTCTGGGAGGCATCCTGCGAGAGGCCGAATTCCAGAAGGCACCTGGCAATTTAAGGCCTTAGAAGCCTGAACCATTGTACAGGCTTTTTCCCTGGGAAACAAAACTCACAAGCCACTGTTCTGGGTGTCAGTTTTCAGGACCCACTTGGCACTCTTAAACCAGACCAAGTTGAAACTGGTGCCACCTTGCGTCTGGGAGGCACCCTGCGAGAGGCGCAATTCCAGGAGGCACCTGGCAATTTTAGGCCGCAAGACCCTGAACCTTTGTCCAGGCTTTTTCCCTGGGAAACAAAACTCACAAGCCACTGTTCTGGGTGTCAGTTTTCAGGACCCACTTGGCACTCTTAAACCAGGCCAAGTTGGCACTGGTGCCACCTTGCGTCTGGGAGGCATCCTGCGAGATGCGGATCTCCAGGAGGTACCTGGGAATTTAAGGCCGCAGGACCCTGAACCATTATACAGGATTTTACCCTGGGAAACAAAACTCACAAGCCACTGTTCTGGGTGTCAGTTTTCAGGCCCCACTTTGCACTCTTAAACCAGACCAAGTTGGAACTGGTGCCACCTTGCGTCTGGGATGCATCCTGCGAGAGGTGCAATTCCAGGAGGCACCCGGCAATTCAAGGCCTCAGGCCACTGAACCATTGTACAGGCTTTTTCCCTGGGAAACAACACTCAGAAGCCACTGTTCTGGGTGTCAGTTTTCAGAACTTTATTGGCACTCTCAAACCAGACCAAGTTGGAACTGGTGCCATCTTGCGTCTGGGAGGCATCCTGCAAGAGGAGCAATTCCAGGAGTCACTCGGCAATTTAAGGCCGCAGGCTCCTGAAGCATTGTCCAGGCTTTTTCCCTGGGAAACAAAACTCACAAGTCACTGTTCTGGGTGTCAGTTTTCAGGCCCCACTTTGCACTCTTAAACCAGACCAAGTTGGAACTGGTGCCACCTTGCGTCTGGGAGGCACCCTGCGAGAGGCGCAATTCCAGGAGGCACCTGGCAATTTAAGGCTGCACGACCTTGAACCATTGTCCAGGCGTTTTCCCTAGGAAACAAAACTCACAAGCCACTGTTCTGGGTGTCAGTTTTCAGGACCCACTTGGCACTCTTAAACCAGACCAAGTTGGAACTGGTGCCACCTTGTGTCTGGGAGGCATCCTGCGAGAGGCCGAATTCCAGGAGCCACCCGGCCATTTAAGGGATCAGAACCCTGAACAATTGTACAGGTTTTCCCTGGGAAACAAAACTCAGAAGCCACTGTTCTGGGTGTCAGTTTGCAGGACCCACTTAGCACTCTCAAACCAGACCAAGTTGGCACTGGTGCCACCTTGCGTCTGGGAGGCATCCTGCGAGAGGCCGAATTCCAGGAGGCACCCGGCTATTTAAGGCCTCAGGCTCCTGAACAATTGTACAGGCTTTTTCCCTGGGAAACAAAACTCAGAAGCCAGTGTTCAGGGTGTCAGTTTTCAGAACTTTATTGGCACTCTCAAACCAGACCAAGTTGGAACTGGTGCCACCTTGCGTCTGGGAGGCATCCTGCGAGAGGCGGATCTCCAGGAGGCACCTGGAAATTTAAGGCCGCAGGACCCTGAACCATTGTCCAGGCTTTTTCCCTGGGAAACAAAACTCACAAGCCACTGTTCTGGGTGTCAGTTTTCAGGACCCACTTGGCACTCTTAAACCAGACCAAGTTGGAACTGGTGCCACCTAGCGTCGGGGAGGCATCTTGCCAGAAACTGAATTCCAGGAGGCACCCGGCAATTTAAGGCCTCAGGCCCCTGAACCATTGTACAGGCTTTTTCCCTGGGAAACAAAACTCACAAGCCCCTGTTCTGGGTGTCAGTTTTCAGGACCCACTTGGCTCTCTCAAACCAGACCAAGTTGGAATTGGTGCCATCTTGCGTCTGGGAGGCATCCTGCGAGAGGCCGAATTCCAGGAGGCACCCGGCAATTTGGGGCCGTAGTCCCCTGAACCATTGTCCAGGCTTTTTCCCTGGGAAACAAAACTCACAAGCCACTGTTCTGGGTGTCAGTTTTCAGGACCCACTTGGCACTCTCAAACCAGACCAAGTTGGCACTGGTGCCACCTTGCGTCTGGGAGGCATCCTGCGAGAGGCCGAATTCCAGGAGGCACCCGGCAATTTAAGGCCGCAGGCCCCTGAACTGCTGTACAGGTTTTTTCCCTGGGTAACAAAACTCACAAGCCACTGTTCTGGGTGCGAGTTTTCAGGAGCCACCTGGCACTCTCAAACCAGACCAAGTTGGAACTGGTGCCACCTTGCGTCTGGGAGGCATCCTGCGAGACGCCGAATTCCAGGAGGAACCCGGCAATTTAAGGCCGCAAGACCCTGAACCATTTTACAGGCTTTTTCCCTGGGAAACAACACTCACAAGCCACTGTTCTGGGTGTCAGTTTTCAGGACACACTTGGCACTCTTAAACCAGACCAAGTTGGCACTGGTGCCACTTTGCGTCTGCGAGGCATCCTGCGAGAGGCTGAATTCCAGGAGGAACCCGGCAATTTAAGCCGGAGGACCCTGAACCATTGTACAGGCTTTTTCCCTGGGAAACAAAACTCACAAGCCACTGTTCTGGGTGTCAGTTTTCAGAACTTTATTGGAACTCTCAAACCAGACCAAGTTGGAACTGGTGCCATCTTGCGTCTGGGAGGCATCCTGCGAGAGGAGCAATTCCAGGAGTCACCCGGCAATTTAAGGCCGCAGGCTCCTGAAGCATTGTCCAGGCTTTTTCCCTGGGAAACAAAACTCACAAGTCACTGTTCTGGGTGTCAGTTTTCAGGACCCACTTGACACTCTTAAACCAGACCAAGTTGGCACTGGTGCCACCTTGCATCTCGAAGACATCCTGCGAGAGGCGGATCTGCAGGAGGCACCCGGTTATTTAAGGCGGCATTACCCTAAACCATTGTACAGGCGTTTACCCTGGGAAACAAAACTCACAAGCCACTGTTCTGGGTGTCAGTTTTCAGGACCCACTTGGCACTCTTAAACCAGACTAAGTTGGAACTGGTGCCACCTTGCGTCTGGGAGGCATCCTGCGAGAGGCCGAATTCCAGGAGGCACCTGGCAATTTAAGGCCTCAGGCACCTGAACCATTATACAGGCTTTTTCCCTGGGAAACAAAACTCACAAGCCACTGTTCTGGGTGTCAGTTTTCAGGACCCACTTGGCACTCTTAAACCAGACCAAGTTGGAACTGGTGCCACCTTGCATCTGGGAGGCATCCTGCGAGAGGCGCAATTCCAGGAGGCACCCGGCAATTTAAGGCCGCAGGCCCATGAACCATTGTACAGGCTTTTTCCCTGGGAAACAAAACTCACAAGCCACTGTTTTGGGTGTCAGTTTTCAGGACCCACCTGGCACTCTCAAAACAGACCAAGTTGGAACTTGTGCCACCTTGCGTCTGAGAGGCATCCTGGGAGAGGCGGATCTCCAGGAGGCACCCGGGAATTTACGGCCTCAGGTCCCTGAACCATTATACAGGCTTTTTCCCTGGGAAACAAAACTCACAAGCCACTGTTCTGGGAGTCAGTTTGCAGGAGCCACCTGGCACTCTAAAACCAGACCAAGTTGGAACTGGTGCCACCTTGTGTCTTGGAGGCACCCTGCGAGAGGCGCAATTCCAGGAGGCATCTGGCAATTTAAGGCTGCACGACCTTGAACCATTGTCCAGGCGTTTTCCCTAGGAAACAAAACTCACAAGCCACTGTTCTGGGTGTCAGTTTTCAGGACCCACTTGGCACTCTTAAACCAGACAAAGTTGGAACTGGTGCCACCTTGCGTCTGGGAGGCATCCTGCGAGAGGCCGAATTCCAGGAGGCACCTGGATATTTAAGGCTGAAAGACCCTGAACAATTATCCAGGTTTTTCCCTGGGAAACAAAACTCACAAGCCACTGTTCTGGGTGTCAGTTTTCAGGACCCACTTGGCACTCTTAAACCAGACCAAGTTGGAACTGGTGCCACCTTGCATCTGGGAGGCATCTTGCGAGAGGCGCAATTCCAGGAGGCACCCGGCAATTTAAGGCTGCAGGCCCATGAACCATTGTACAGGCTTTTTCCCTGGGAAACAAAACTCAGAAGCCACTGTTTTGGTGTCAGTTTTCAGGACCCACCTGGCACTCTCAAAACAGACCAAGTTGGAACTTGTGCCACCTTGCGTCTGAGAGGCATCCTGGGAGAGGCGGATCTCCAGGAGGCACCCGGGAATTTACGGCCTCAGGTCCCTGAACCATTATACAGGCTTTTTCCCTGGGAAACAAAACTCACAAGCCACTGTTCTGGGTGTCAGTTTGCAGGAGCCACCTGGCACTCTTAAACCAGACCAAGTTGGAACTGGTGCCACCTTGTGTCTTGGAGGCATCCTGCGAGAGGCGCAATTCCAGGAGGCATCTGGCAGTTTTAGGCCGCAAGACCCTGAACCATTGTCCAGGCTTTTTCCCTGGGAAACAAAACTCACAAGCCACTGTTCTGGGTGTCAGTTTTCAGGACCCACTTGGCACTCTTAAACCAGACCAAATTGGCACTGGTGCCACCTTGAGTCGGGGAGGCATCCTGCGAGAGGCCGAATTCCAGGACTCACCCAGCAATTTAAGGCCTCAGAACCCTGAACCATTCTACAGGCTTTTTCCCTGGGAAAAAAAACTCACAAGCCACTGTTCTGGGTGTTAGTTTTCAGGACACACTTGGCACTCTCAAACCAGACCAAGTTGGCACTGGTGCCACCTTGCGTCTGGGAGGCATCCTGCGAGAGGCCGAATTCCAGAAGGCACCCGGCAATTTAAGGCCTCAGGCCACTGAACCATTGTCCAGGCTTTTTCCCTGGGAAACAAAACTCAGAAGCCACTGTTCTGGGTGTCAGTTTTCAGGACCCACTTAGTGCTCTTAAACCAGACCAAGTTGGAACTGGTGCCACCTTGCGTCTGGGAGGCATCCTGAGAGAGGCCGAATTCCAGAAGGCACCCGGCAATTTAAGACCTTAGAAGCCTGAACCATTGTACAGGCTTTTTCTCTGGGAAACAAAACTCACAAGCCACTGTTCTGGGTGTCAGTTTGCAGGACACACCTGGCACTCTCAAACCAGTCCAAGTTGGAACTTGTGCCACCTTGCGTCTGGGAGGCATCCTGCGAAAGGCGGATCTCCAGGAGCCACCCGGGAATTTAAGACGGCAGGACCCTGAACCATTATACAGGCTTTTTCCCTGGGAAACAAAACTCACAAGCCACTGTTCTGGGTGTCAGTTTTCAGGACCCACTTGGCACTCTTAAACCAGACCAAGTTGGAACTGGTGCCACCTTGCGTCTGGGAGGCACCCTGCGAGAGGCGCAATTCCAGGAGGCACCTGGCAATTTTAGGCCGCAAGACCCTGATCCTTTGTCCAGGCTTTTTCCCTGGGAAACAAAACTCACAAGCCACTGTTCTGGGTGTCAGTTTTCAGGACCCACTTGGCACTCTTAAACCAGACCAAGTTGGCACTGGTGCCACCTTGCGTCTGGGAGGCATCCTGCGAGATGCGGATCTCCAGGAGGTACCTGGGAATTTAAGGCCGCAGGACCCTGAACCATTATACAGGCTTTTACCCTGGGAAACAAAACTCACAAGCCACTGTTCTGGGTGTCAGTTTTCAGGCCCCACTTTGCACTCTTAAACCAGACCAAGTTGGAACTGGTGCCACCTTGCGTCTGAGAGGCATCCTGCGAGAGGTGCAATTCCAGGAGGCACCCGGCAATTCAAGGCCTCAGGCCCCTGAACCATTGTACAGGCTTTTTCCCTGGGATACAACACTCAGAAGCCACTGTTCTGGGTGTCAGTTTTCAGAACTTTATTGGCACTCTCAAACCAGACCAAGTTGGAACTGGTGCCACCTTGCGTCTGGGAGGCATCCTGCGAGAGGAGCAATTCCAGGAGTCACCCGGCAATTTAAGGCCGCAGGCTCCTGAACCATTATCCAGGCTTTTTCCCTGGGAAAAAAACTCACAAGTCACTGTTCTGGGTGTCAGTTTTCAGGACCCACTTGACACTCTTAAACCAGACCAAGTTGGCACGGGTGCCACCTTGCATATCGAAGACATCCTGCGAGAGGCGGATCTGCAGAAGACACCCGGTTATTTAAGGCGGCATTACCCTAAACCATTGTACAGGCGTTTACCCTGGGAAACAAAACACACAAGCCACTGTTCTGGGTGTCAGTTTTCAGGACCCACTTGGCACTCTTAAACCAGACCAAGTTGGAACTGGTGCCACCTTGCGTCTGGGAGGCATCCTGCGAGAGGCCGAATTCCAGGAGGCACCCCGCAATTTAAGGCCTCAGGCCCCTGAACCATTGTACAGGCTTTTTCCCTGGGAAACAAAACTCACAAGCCACTGTTCTGGGTGTCAGTTTTCAGGACCCACTTGGCACTCTTAAACCAGACCAAGTTGGAACTGGTGCCACCTTGCGTCTGGGAGGCATCCTGCGAGAGGAGCAATTCCAGGAGCCACCTGGCAATTTAAGGCCTCAGGCACCTGAACAATTTTACAGGCTTTTTCCCTGGGAAACAAAACTCACAAGCCACTGTTCTGGGTGTCAGTTTTCAGGACCCACTTGGCACTCTTAAACCAGACCAAGTTGGAACTGGTGCCACCTTGCATCTGGGAGGCATCCTGCGAGAGGCGCAATTCCAGGAGGCACCTGGCAATTTAAGGCCGCAGGCCCATGAACCATTGTACAGGCTTTTTCCCTGGGAAACAAAACTCAGAAGCCACTGTTTTGGGTGTCAGTTTTCAGGACCCACCTGGCACTCTCAAACCAGTCCAAGTTGGAACTTGTGCCACCATGCGTCTGGGAGGCATCCTGGGAGAGGCGGATCTCCAGGAGGCACCCGGGAATTTACGGCCTCAGGTCCCTGAACCATTATACAGGCTTTTTCCCTGGGAAACAACACTCACAAGCCACTGTTCTGGGTGTCAGTTTTCAGGACCCACTTGGCACTCTTAAACCAGACCAAGTTGGAACTGGTGCCACCTTGCGTCTGGGAGGCACCCTGCGAGAGGCGCAATACCAGGAGGCACCTGGCAATTTTAGGCCGCAAGACCCTGAACCTTTGTCCAGGCTTTTTCCCTGGGAAACAAAACTCACAAGCCACTGTTCTGGGTGTCAGTTTTCAGGACCCACTTGGCACTCTTAAACCAGACCAAGTTGGCACTGGTGCCACCTTGCGTCTGGGGGCATCCTGCGAGATGCGGATCTCCAGGAGGTACCTGGGAATTTAAGGCCGCAGGACCCTGAACCATTATACAGGCTTTTACCCTGAGAAACAAAACTCACAAGCCACTGTTCTGGGTGTCAGTTTTCAGAACTTTATTGGCACTCTCACACCAGACCAAGTTGGAACTGGTGCCACCTTGCGTCTGGGAGGCATCCTGCGAGAGGAGCAATTCCAGGAGTCACCCGGCAATTTAAGGCCGCAGGCTCCTGAACCATTATCCAGGCTTTTTCCCTGGGAAAAAAACTCACAAGTCACTGTTCTGGGTGTCAGTTTGCAGGACACACTAGGCACTCTCAAACCAGACGAAGTTGGTAGTGGTGCCACCTTGCGTCTGGGAGGCATCCTGCGAGAGGCCGAATTCCAGGAGCGACCCGGCCATTTAAGGGATCAGAACCCTGAACAATTGTACAGGTTTTCCCTGGGAAACAAAACTCAGAAGCCACTGTTCTGGGTGTCAGTTTGCAGGACCCACTTAGCACTCTCAAACCAGACCAAGTTGGCACTGGTGCCACCTTGCGTCTGGGAGGCATCCTGCGAGAGGCCGAATTCCAGGAGGCACCCGGCAATTTAAGGCCTCAGGCTCCTGAACAATTGTACAGGCTTTTTCCCTGGGAAACAAAACTCAGAAGCCAGTGTTCAGGGTGTCAGTTTTCAGAACTTTATTGGCACTCTCAAACCAGACCAAGTTGGAACTGGTGCCACCTTGCGTCTGGGAGGCATCCTGCGAGAGGCGGATCTCCAGGAGGCACCTGGCAATTTAAGGCCGCTGGACCCTGAACCATTGTCCAGGCTTTTTCCCTGGGAAACAAAACTCACAAGCCACTGTTCTGGGTGTCAGTTTTCAGGACCCACTTGGCACTCTTAAACCAGACCAAGTTGGAACTGGTGCCACCTAGCGTCGGGGAGGCATCTTGCCAGAAACTGAATTCCAGGAGGCACCCGGCAATTTAAGGCCTCAGGCCCCTGAACCATTGTACAGGCTTTTGCCCTGGGAAACAAAACTCAGAAGCCCCTGTTCTGGGTGTCAGTTTTCAGGACCCACGTGGCTCTCTCAAACCAGACCAAGTTGGAACTGGTGCCATCTTGCGTCTGGGAGGCATCCTGCGAGAGGCCGAATTCCAGGAGGCACCCGGCAATTTTAGGCCGTAGGCCCCTGAACCATTGTACAGGCTTTTTCCCTGGGAAACAAAACTCACAAGCCACTGTTCTGGGTGTCAGTTTTCAGGACCCACTTGGCACTCTCAAACCAGACCAAGTTGGCACTGGTGCCACCTTGCGTCTGGGAGGCATCCTGCGAGAGGCCGAATTCCAGGAGGCACCCGGCAATTTAAGGCCGCAGGGCCCTGAACTGCTGTACAGGTTTTTTCCCTGGGAAACAAAACTCACAAGCCACTGTTCTGGGTGCGAGTTTTCAGGAGCCACCTGGCACTCTCAAACCAGACCAAGTTGGAACTGGTGCCACCTTGCGTCTGGGAGGCATCCTGCGAGACGCCGAATTCCAGGAGGCACTCGGCAATTTAAGGCCGCAAGACCCTGAACCATTGTACAGGCTTTTTCCCTGGGAAAAAACACTCACAAGCCACTGTTCTGGGTGTCAGTTTTCAGGACACACTTGGCACTCTTAAACCAGACCAAGTTGGCACTGGTGCCACTTTGCGTCTGCGAGGCATCCTGCGAGAGGCTGAATTCCAGGAGGAACCCGGCAATTTAAGCCGCAGGCCCCTGAACCATTGTACAGGCTTTTTCCCTGGGAAACAAAACTCAGAATCCGCTGTTCTGGGTGTCATTTTGCAGGTCCCACTTAGCACTCTCAAACCAGACCAAGTTGGCACTGGTGCCACCTTGCGTCTGGAATGCATCCTGCGAGAGGTGCAATTCCAGGAGGCACCCGGCAATTCAAGGCCTCAGGCCCCTGAACCATTGTACAGGCTTTTTCCCTTGGAAGCTACACTCAGAAGCCACTGTTCTGGGTGTCAGTTTTCAGAACTTTATTGGCACTCTCAAACCAGACCAAGTTGGAACTGGTGCCACCTTGCATCTCGAAGACATCCTGCGAGAGGCCGATCTGCAGGAGGCACCCGGCTATTTAAGGCGGCATTACCCTAAACTATTGTACAGGCGTTTACCCTGGGAAACAAAACACACAAGCCACTGTTCTGGGTGTCAGTTTTCAGGCCCCACTTTGCACTCTCAAACCAGACCAAGTTGGAACTGGTGCCACCTTGCGTCTGGGAGGCATCCTGCGAGAGGCGCAATTCCAGGAGGCACCTGGCAATTTAAGGCTGCACGACCTTGAACCATTGTCCAGGCGTTTTCCCTAGGAAACAAAACTCACAAGCCACTGTTCTGGGTGTCAGTTTGCAGGAGGGACCTAGCACTCTTAAACCAGACCAAGTTGGCACTGGTGACATTTTGCATCTGGGAGGCATCCTGCGAGAGGCGGAACTCCAGCAGGCATTCGGCAATTTAAAGCCTCAGGCCCCTGAACCATTCTACAGGCTTTTTCCCTGGGAAACAAAACTCACAAGCCACTGTTCTGGGTGTCAGTTTTCAGGACCCACTTGGCACTCTTAAACCAGACCAAGTTGGAACTGGTGCCACCTTGCGTCTGGGAGGCATCCTGAGAGAGGCCGAATTCCAGGAGGCACCTGGCAATTTAAGGCCTCAGGCCCCTGAACCATTGTACAGGCTTTTTCCCTGGGAAACAAAACTCACAAGCCACTGTTCTGGGTGTCAGTTTTCAGGACCCACTTGGCACTCTTAAACCAGACCAAGTTGGAACTGGTGCCACCTTGCATCTGGGAGGCATCCTGCGAGAGGCGCAATTCCAGGAGGCACCCGGCAATTTAAGGCCGCAGGCCCATGAACCATTGTACAGGCTTTTTCCCTGGGAAACAAAACTCACAAGCCACTGTTTTGGGTGTCAGTTTTCAGGACCCACCTGGCACTCTCAAAACAGACCAAGTTGGAACTTGTGCCACCTTGCGTCTGAGAGGCATCCTGGGAGAGGCGGATCTCCAGGAGGCACCCGGGAATTTACGGCCGCAGGTCCCTGAACCATTATACAGGCTTTTTCCCTGGGAAACAAAACTCACAAGCCACTGTTCTGGGTGTCAGTTTGCAGGAGCCACCTGGCACTCTAAAACCAGACCAAGTTGGCACTGGTGCCACCTTGTGTCTTGGAAACACCCTGCGAGAGACGCAATTCCAGGAGGCATCTGGCAATTTTAGGCCGCAAGACCCTGAACCATTGTCCAGGCTTTTTCCCTGGGAAACAAAACTCACAAGCCACTGTTCTGGGTGTCAGTTTTCAGGACCCACTTGGCACTCTTAAACCAGACCAAATTGGCACTGGTGCCACCTTGAGTCGGGGAGGCATCCTGCGAGAGGCCGAATTCCAGGAGGCACCCAGCAATTTAAGGCCTCAGGCCCCTGAACCATTGTCCAGGCTTTTTCCCTGGGAAACAAAACTCAGAAGCCACTGTTCTGGGTGTCAGTTTTCAGGACCCACTTGGCACTCTTAAACCAGACCAAGTTGGAACTGGTGCCACCTTGCATCTGGGAGGCATCCTGCGAGCGGCGCAATTCCGGGAGGCACCCGGCAATTTAAGGCCGCAGGCCCATGAACCATTGTCCAGGCTTTTTCCCTGGGAAAAAAAACTCACAAGCCACTGTTCTTGGTGTTAGTTTTCAGGACACACTTGGCACTCTCAAACCAGACCAAGTTGGAACTGGTGCCACCTTGCGTCTGGGAGGCATCCTGCGAGAGGCCGAATTCCAGGAGGCACCGGCATTTTAAGGCCACAAGCCCCTGAACCATTGTACAGGCTTTTTCCCTGGGAAAAAAACTCACAAGCCACTGTTCTGGGTGTCAGTTTTCAGGACCCACTTGGCACTCTTAAGCCTGACCAAGTTGGAACTGGTGCCACCTTGGGTCTGGGAGGCATCCTGCGAGAGGCCGAATTCCAGGAGGCACCCGGCAATTTAAGGCCTCAGGCCACTGAACTATTGTCCAGGCTTTTTCCCTGGGAAACAAAACTCAGAAGCCACTGTTCTGGGTGTCAGTTTTCAGGACCCACTTGGCACTCTTAAACCAGACCAAGTTGGAACTGGTGCCACCTTGCGTCTGGGAGGCATCCTGCGAGAGGCCGAATTCCAGGAGGCACCCCGCAATTTAAGGCCTCAGGCCCCTGAACCATTGTACAGGCTTTTTCCCTGGGAAACAAAACTCACAAGCCACTGTTCTGGGTGTCAGTTTTCAGGACCCACTTGGCACTCTTAAACAGACCAAGTTGGAACTGGTGCCACCTTGCGTCTGGGAGGCATCCTGCGAGAGGCCGAATTCCAGGAGGCACCCGGCAATTTAAGGCATCAGGCACCTGAACCATTGTACAGGCTTTTTCCCTGGGAAACAAAACTCACAAGCCACTGTTCTGGGTGTCAGTTTGCAGGAGCCACCTGGCACTCTAAAACCAGACCAAGTTGGAACTGGTGCCACCTTGTGTCTTGGAGGCACCCTGCGAGAGGCGCAATTCCAGGAGGCATCTGGCAATTTTAGGCCGCAAGACCCTGAACCACTGTCCAGGCTTTATCCCTGGGAAACAAAACTCACAAGCCACTGTTCTGGGTGTCAGTTTTCAGGACCCACTTGGCACTCTTAAACCAGACCAAATTGGCACTGGTGCCACCTTGAGTCGGGGAGGCATCCTGCGAGAGGCCGAATTCCAGGAGTAACCCAGCAATTTAATGCCTCAGAACCCTGAACCATTCTACAGGCTTTTTCCCTGGGAAACAAAACTCACAAGCCACTGTTCTGGGTGTCAGTTTGCAGGACCCACCTGGCACTCTCAAACCAGTCCAAGTTGGAACTTGTGCCACCTTGCGTCTGGGAGGCATCCTGCGAAAGGCGGATCTCCAGGAGCCACCCGGGAATTTAAGACGGCAGGGCCCTGAACCATTATACAGGCTTTTTCCCTGGGAAACAAAACTCAGAAGCCACTGTTCTGGGTGTCAGTTTTCAGGACCCACTTGGCACTCTTAAACCAGACCAAGTTGGAACTGGTGCCACCTTGCGTCTGGGAGGCACCCTGCGAGAGGCACAATTCCAGGAGGCACCTGGCAATTTTAGGCCGCAAGACCCTGAACCTTTGTCCAGGCTTTTTCCCTGGGAAACAAAACTCACAAGCCACTGTTCTGGGTGTCAGTTTTCAGGACCCACTTGGCACTCTTAAACCAGACCAAGTTGGCACTGGTGCCACCTTGCGTCTGGGAGGCATCCTGCGAGATGCGGATCTCCAGGAGGTACCTGGGAATTTAAGGCCGCAGGACCCTGAACCATTATACAGGCTTTTACCCTGGGAAACAAAACTCACAAGCCACTGTTCTGGGTGTCAGTTTTCAGGCCCCACTTTGCGCTCTTAAACCAGACCAAGTTGGAACTGGTGCCACCTTGCGTCTGGGATGCATCCTGCGAGAGGCTGAATTCCAGGAGGCACCCGGCAATTCAAGGCCTCAGGCCCCTGAACCATTGTACAGGCTTTTTCCCTGGGAAACAACACCCAGAAGCCACTGTTCTGGGTGTCAGTTTTCAGAACTTTATTGGCACTCTCACACCAGACCAAGTTGGAACTGGTGCCACCTTGCGTCTGGGAGGTATCCTGCGAGAGGAGCAATTCCAGGAGGCACCTGGCAATTTTAGGCCGCAAGACCCTGAACCTTTGTCCAGGCTTTTTCCCTGGGAAAAAAACTCACAAGTCACTGTTCTGGGTGTCAGTTTTCAGGACCCACTTGACACTCTTAAACCAGACCAAGTTGGCACTGGTGCCACCTTGCATCTCAAAGACATCCTGCGAGAGGCGGATCTGCAGGAGGCACCCGGTTATTTAAGGCGGCATTAACCTAAACCATTGTACAGGTGTTTACCCTGGGAAACAAAACACACAAGCCACTGTTCTGGGTGTCAGTTTTCAGGACCCACTTGGCACTCTTAAACCAGACCAAGTTGGAACTGGTGCCACCTTGCGTCTGGGAGGCACCCTGCGAGAGGCGCAATTCCAGGAGGCACCTGGCAATTTAAGGCTGCACGACCTTGAACCATTGTCCAGGCGTTTTCCCTAGGAAACAAAACTCACAAGCCACTGTTCTGGGTGTCAGTTTTCAGGACCCACTTGGCACTCTTAAACCAGACTAAGTTGGAACTGGTGCCACCTTGCGTCTGGGAGGCATCCTGCGAGAGGCCGAATTCCAGGAGGAACCTGGATATTTAAGGCTGAAAGACCCTGAACAATTGTCCAGGTTTTTCCCTGGGAAACAAAACTCACAAGCCACTGTTCTGGGTGTCAGTTTTCAGGACCCACTTGGCACTCTTAAACCAGACCAAGTTGGAACTGGTGCCACCTTGCATCTGGGAGGCATCCTGCGAGAGGCGCAATTCCAGGAGGCACCCGGCAATTTAAGGCCGCAGGCCCATGAACCATTGTACAGGCTTTTTCCCTGGGAAACAAAACTCACAAGCCACTGTTTTGGGTGTCAGTTTTCAGGACCCACCTGGCACTCTCAAAACAGACCAAGTTGGAACTTGTGCCACCTTGCGTCTGAGAGGCATCCTGGGAGAGGCGGATCTCCAGGAGGCACCCGGGAATTTACGGCCGCAGGTCCCTGAACCATTATACAGGCTTTTTCCCTGGGAAACAAAACTCACAAGCCACTGTTCTGGGTGTCAGTTTGCAGGAGCCACCTGGCACTCTAAAACCAGACCAAGTTGGCACTGGTGCCACCTTGTGTCTTGGAGGCACCCTGCGAGAGGCGCAATTCCAGGAGGCATCTGGCAATTTTAGGCCGCAAGACCCTGAACCATTGTCCAGGCTTTTTCCCTGGGAAACAAAACTCACAAGCCACTGTTCTGGGTGTCAGTTTTCAGGACCCACTTGGCACTCTTAAACCAGACCAAATTGGCACTGGTGCCACCTTGAGTCGGGGAGGCATCCTGCGAGAGGCCGAATTCCAGGAGGCACCCGGCAATTCAAGGCCTCAGGCCCCTGAACCATTGTACAGGCTTTTTCCCTGGGAAACAACACTCAGAAGCCACTGTTCTGGGTGTTAGTTTTCAGGACACACTTGGCACTCTCAAACCAGACCAAGTTGGAACTGGTGCCACCTTGCGTCTGGGAGGCATCCTGCGAGAGGCCGAATTCCAGGAGGCACCCGGCATTTTAAGGCCACAAGCCCCTGAAACATTGTACAGGCTTTTTCCCTGGGAAACAAAACTCACAAGCCACTGTTCTGGGTGTCAGTTTTCAGGACCCACTTGGCACTCTTAAACCAGACCAAGTTGGCACTGGTGCCACCTTGCGTCTGGGAGGCATCCTGCGAGAGGCCGAATTCCAGGAGGCACCCCGCAATTTAAGGCCTCAGGCCCCTGAACCATTGTACAGGCTTTTTCCCTGGGAAACAAAACTCACAAGCCACTGTTCTGGGTGTCAGTTTTCAGGACCCACTTGGCACTCTTAAACCAGACCAAGTTGGAACTGGTGCCACCTTGCATCTGGGAGGCATCCTGCGAGAGGCCGAATTCCAGGAGGCACCTGGCAATTTAAGGCCTCAGGCACCTGAACCATTTTACAGGCTTTTTCCCTGGGAAATAAAACTCACAAGCCACTGTTCTGGGTGTCAGTTTTCAGGACCCACTTGGCACTCTTAAACCAGACCAAGTTTGAACTGGTGTCACCTTGCATCTGGGAGGCATCCTGCGAGAGGCGCAATTCATGGAGGCACCTGGCAATTTAAGGCCGCAGGCCCATGAACCATTGTCCAGGCTTTTTCCCTGGGAAACAAAACTCACAAGCCACTGTTTTGGGTGTCAGTTTTCAGGACCCACCTGGCACTCTCAAAACAGACCAAGTTGGAACTTGTGCCACCTTGCGTCTGGGAGGCATCCTGGGAGAGGCGGATCTCCAGGAGGCACCCGGGAATTTACGGCCTCAGGTCCCTGAACCATTATACAGGCTTTTTCCCTGGGAAACAAAACTCACAAGCCACTGTTCTGGGTGTCAGTTTGCAGGAGCCACCTGGCACTCTAAAACCAGACCAAGTTGGAACTGGTGCCACCTTGTGTCTTGGAGGCACCCTGCGAGAGGCGCAATTCCAGGAGGCATCTGGCAATTTTAGGCCGCAAGACCCTGAACCATTGTCCAGGCTTTATCCCTGGGAAACAAAACTCACAAGCCACTGTTCTGGGTGTCAGTTTTCAGGACCCACTTGGCACTCTTAAACCAGACCAAATTGGCACTGGTGCCACCTTGAGTCGGGGAGGCATCCTGCGAGAGGCCGAATTCCAGGAGGAACCTGGATATTTAAGGCTGAAAGACCCTGAACAATTGTCCAGGTTTTTCCCTGGGAAACAAAACTCACAAGCCACTGTTCTGGGTGTCAGTTTTCAGGACCCACTTGGCACTCTTAAACCAGACCAAGTTGGAACTGGTGCCACCTTGCATCTGGGAGGCATCCTGCGAGCGGCGCAATTCCGGGAGGCACCCGGCAATTTAAGGCCGCAGGCCCATGAACCATTGTACAGGCTTTTTCCCTGGGAAACAAAACTCAGAAGCCACTGTTTTGGGTGTCAGTTTTCAGGACCCACCTGGCACTCTCAAACCAGTCCAAGTTGGAACTTGTGCCACCTTGCGTCTGGGAGGCATCCTGGGAGAGGCGGATCTCCAGGAGGCACCCGGGAATTTACGGCCTCAGGTCCCTGAAACATTATACAGGCTTTTTCCCTGGGAAACAAAACTCACAAGCCACTGTTCTGGGTGTCAGTTTTCAGGACCCACTTGGCACTCTTAAACCAGACCAAGTTGGAACTGGTGCCACCTTGGGTCTGGGAGGCACCCTGCGAGAGGTGCAATTCCAGGAGGCACCTGGCAATTTTAGGCCGCAAGACCCTGAACCTTTGTCCAGGCTTTTTCCCTGGGAAACAAAACTCACAAGCCACTGTTCTGGGTGTCAGTTTTCAGGACCCACTTGGCACTCTTAAACCAGACCAAGTTGGCACTGGTGCCACCTTGCGTCTGGGAGGCATCCTGCGAGATGCGGATCTCCAGGAGGTACCTGGGAATTTAAGGCAGCAGGACCCTGAACCATTATACAGGCTTTTACCCTGGGAAACAAAACTCACAAGCCACTGTTCTGGGTGTCATTTTGCAGGCCCCACTTTGCACTCTTAAACCAGACCAAGTTGGAACTGGTGCCACCTTGCGTCTGGGATGCATCCTGCGAGAGGTGCAATTCCAGGAGGCACCCGGCAATTCAAGGCCTCAGGCCCCTGAACCATTGTACAGGCTTTTTCCCTGGGAAACAACACTCAGAAGCAACTGTTCTGGGTGCCAGTTTTCAGAACTTTATTGGCACTCTCACACCAGACCAAGTTGGAACTGGTGCCACCTTGCGTCTGGGAGGCATCCTGCGAGAGGAGCAATTCCAGGAGTCACCCGGCAATTTAAGGCCACAGGCCCCTGAACCATTCTACAGGCTTTTTCCCTGGGAAACAAAACTCACAAGCCACTGTTCTGGGTGTCAGTTTTCAGGACCCACTTGGCACTCTTAAACCAGACCAAGTTGGAACTGGTGCCACCTTGCGTCTGGGAGGCATCCTGCGAGAGGCCGAATTCCAGGAGGCACCCCGCAATTTAAGGCCTCAGGCCCCTGAACCATTGTACAGGCTTTTTCCCTGGGAAACAAAACTCACAAGCCACTGTTCTGGGTGTCAGTTTTCAGGACCCGCTTGGCACTCTTAAACCAGACCAAGTTGGAACTGGTGCCACCTTGGGTCTGGGAGGCATCCTGCGAGAGGCCGAATTCCAGGAGGCACCCCGCAATTTAAGGCCTCAGGCCCCTGAACCATTGTACAGGCTTTTTCCCTGGGAAACAAAACTCACAAGCCACTGTTCTGGGTGTCAGTTTTCAGGACCCACTTGGCACTCTTAAACCAGACCAAGTTGGCACTGGTGCCACCTTGCGTCTGGGAGGCATCCTGCGAGATGCGGATCACCAGGAGGTACCTGGGAATTTAAGGCCGCAGGACCCTGAACCATTATACAGGCTTTTACCCTGGGAAACAAAACTCACAAGCCACTGTTCTGGGTGTCAGTTTTCAGGCCCCACTTTGCACTCTTAAACCAGACCAAGTTGGAACTGGTGCCACCTTGCGTCTGGGATGCATCCTGCGAGAGGTGCAATTCCAGGAGGCACCCGGCAATTCAAGGCCTCAGGCCCCTGAACCATTGTACAGGCTTTTTCCCTGGGAAACAACACTCAGAAGCCACTGTTCTGGGTGTCAGTTTTCAGAACTTTATTGGCACTCTCACACCAGACCAAGTTGGAACTGGTGCCACCTTGCGTCTGGGAGGCATCCTGCGAGAGGCCGAATTCCAGGAGTCACCCGGCAATTTAAGGCCGCAGGCTCCTGAACCATTATCCAGGCTTTTTCCCTGGGAAAAAAAGTCACAAGTCACTGTTCTGGGTGTCAGTTTTCAGGACCCACTTGACACTCTTAAACCAGACCAAGTTGGCACTGGTGCCACCTTGCATCTCGAAGACATCCTGCGAGAGGCGGATCTGCAGGAGGCACCCGGTTATTTAAGGCGGCATTACCCTAAACCATTGTACAGGCGTTTACCCTGGGAAACAAAACACACAAGCCACTGTTCTGGGTGTCAGTTTTCAGGCCCCACTTTGCACTCTTAAACCAGACCAAGTTGGAACTGGTGCCACCTTGCGTCTGGGAGGCACCCTGCGAGAGGCGCAATTCCAGGAGGCACCTGGCAATTTAAGGCTGCACGACCTTGAACCATTGTCCAGGCGTTTTCCCTAGGAAACAAAACTCACAAGCCACTGTTCTGGGTGTCAGTTTTCAGGACCCACTTGGCACTCTTAAACCAGACCAAGTTGGAACTGGTGCCACCTTGCATCTGGGAGGCATCCTGCGAGAGGCCGAATTCCAGGAGGCACCTGGCAATTTAAGGCCTCAGGCACCTGAACCATTTTACAGGCTTTTTCCCTGGGAAACAAAACTCACAAGCCACTGTTCTGGGTGTCAGTTTTCAGGACCCACTTGGCACTCTTAAACCAGACCAAGTTGGAACTGGTGCCACCTTGCATCTGGGAGGCATCCTGCGAGAGGCGCAATTCCAGGAGGCACCCGGCAATTTAAGGCCGCAGGCCCATGAACCATTGTACAGGCTTTTTCCCTGGGAAACAAAACTCACAAGCCACTGTTTTGGGTGTCAGTTTTCAGGACCCACCTGGCACTCTCAAAACAGACCAAGTTGGAACTTGTGCCACCTTGCGTCTGGGAGGCATCCTGGGAGAGGCGGATCTCCAGGAGGCACCCGGGAATTTACGGCCTCAGGTCCCTGAACCATTATACAGGCTTTTTCCCTGGGAAACAAAACTCACAAGCCACTGTTCTGGGTGTCAGTTTGCAGGAGCCACCTGGCACTCTAAAACCAGACCAAGTTGGAACTGGTGCCACCTTGTGTCTTGGAGGCACCCTGCGAGAGGCGCAATTCCAGGAGGCATCTGGCAATTTTAGGCCGCAAGACCCTGAACCATTGTCCAGGCTTTATCCCTGGGAAACAAAACTCACAAGCCACTGTTCTGGGTGTCAGTTTTCAGGACCCACTTGGCACTCTTAAACCAGACCAAATTGGCACTGGTGCCACCTTGAGTCGGGGAGGCATCCTGCGAGAGGCCGAATTCCAGGAGTCACCCAGCAATTTAAGGCCTCAGAACCCTGAACCATTCTACAGGCTTTTACCCTGGGAAAAAAAACTCACAAGCCACTGTTCTGGGTGTTAGTTTTCAGGACACACTAGGCACTCTCAAACCAGACCAAGTTGGAACTGGTGCCACCTTGCGTCTGGGAGGCATCCTGCGAGAGGCCGAATTCTAGGAGGCACCCGGCATTTTAAGGCCACAAACCCCTGAACCATTGTACAGGCTTTTTCCCTGGGAAACAAAACTCACAAGCCACTGTTCTGGGTGTCAGTTTTCAGGACCCACTTGGCACTCTTAAACCAGACCAAGTTGGAACTGGTGCCACCTTGGGTCTGGGAGGCATCCTGCGAGAGGCCGAATTCCAGGAGGCACCCGGCAATTTAAGGCCTCAGGCCCCTGAACCACTGTCCAGGCTTTTTCCCTGGGAAACAAAACTCAGAAGCCACTGTTCTGGGTGTCAGTTTTCAGGACCCACTTGGCACTCTTAAACCAGACCAAGTTGGAACTGGTGCCACCTTGCGTCTGGGAGGCATCCTGCGAGAGGCCGAATTCCAGGAGGCACCCGGCAATTTAAGGCCTCAGGCCCCTGAACCATTCTACAGGCTTTTTCCCTGGGAAACAAAACTCACAAGCCACTGTTCTGGGTGTCAGTTTTCAGGACCCACTTGGCACTCTTAAACCAGACCAAGTTGGAACTGGTGCCACCTTGCGTCTGGGAGGCATCCTGCGAGAGGCCGAATTCCAGAAGGCACCCGGCAATTTAAGGCCTTAGAAGCCTGAACCATTGTACAGGCTTTTTCCCTGGGAAACAAAACTCACAAGCCACTGTTCTGGGTGTCAGTTTTAGGGACCCACTTGACACTCTTAAACCAGATCAAGTTGGCACTGGTGCCACCTTGCATCTCGAAGACATCCTGCGAGAGGCGGATCTGCAGGAGTCACCCGGCTATTTAAGGCGGCATTACCCAAAACCATTGTACAGGCATTTACCCTGGGAAACAAAACACACAAGCCACTGTTCTGGGTGTCAGTTTTCAGGCCCCACTTTGCACTCTTAAACCAGACCAAGTTGGAACTGGTGCCACCTTGCGTCTGGGAGGCACCCTGCGAGAGGCGCAATTCCAGGAGGCACCTGGCAATTTAAGGCTGCACGACCTTGAACCATTGTCCAGGCGTTTTCCCTAGGAAACAAAACTCACAAGCCACTGTTCTGGGTGTCAGTTTTCAGGACCCACTTGGCACTCTTAAACCAGACCAAGTTGGAACTGGTGCCACCTTGCATCTGGGAGGCATCCTGCGAGAGGCCGAATTCCAGGAGGCACCTGGCAATTTAAGGCCTCAGGCACCTGAACCATTTTACAGGCTTTTTCCCTGGGAAACAAAACTCACAAGCCACTGTTCTGGGTGTCAGTTTTCAGGACCCACTTGGCACTCTTAAACCAGACTAAGTTGGAACTGGTGCCACCTTGCATCTGGGAGGCATCCTGCGAGAGGCGCAATTCCAGGAGGCACCCCGCAATTTAAGGCCGCAGGCCCATGAACCATTGTACAGGCTTTTTCCCTGGGAAACAAAACTCACAAGCCACTGTTTTGGGTGTCAGTTTTCAGGACCCACCTGGCACTCTCAAAACAGACCAAGTTGGAACTTGTGCCACCTTGCGTCTGAGAGGCATCCTGGGAGAGGCGGATCTCCAGGAGGCACCCGGGAATTTACGGCCTCAGGTCCCTGAACCATTATACAGGCTTTTTCCCTGGGAAACAAAACTCACAAGCCACTGTTCTGGGAGTCAGTTTGCAGGAGCCACCTGGCACTCTAAAACCAGACCAAGTTGGAACTGGTGCAACCTTGTGTCTTGGAGGCACCCTGCGAGAGGCGCAATTCCAGGAGGCATCTGGCAATTTTAGGCCGCAAGACCCTGAACCATTGTCCAGGCTTTATCCCTGGGAAACAAAACTCACAAGCCACTGTTCTGGGTGTCAGTTTTCAGGACCCACTTGGCACTCTTAAACCAGACCAAATTGGCACTGGTGCCACCTTGAGTCGGGGAGGCATCCTGCGAGAGGCCGAATTCCAGGAGGCACCCGGCAATTTAAGGCCTCAGAACCCTGAACCATTGTCCAGGCTTTTTCCCTGGGAAAAAAAACTCACAAGCCACTGTTCTGGGTGTTAGTTTTCAGGACACACTTGGCACTCTCAAACCAGACCAAGTTGGAACTGGTGCCACCTTGCGTCTGGGAGGCATCCTGCGAGAGGCCGAATTCCAGGAGGCACCCCGCAATTTAAGGCCACAAACCCCTGAACCATTGTACAGGCTTTTTCCCTGGGAAACAAAACTCACAAGCCACTGTTCTGGGTGTCAGTTTTCAGGACCCACTTGGCACTCTTAAACCAGACCAAGTTGGAACTGGTGCCACCTTGGGTCTGGGAGGCATCCTGCGAGAGGCCGAATTCCAGGAGGCACCCGGCAATTTAAGGCCTCAGGCCCCTGAACCACTGTCCAGGCTTTTTCCCTGGGAAACAAAACTCACAAGCCACTGTTCTGGGTGTCAGTTTTCAGGACCCACTTGGCACTCTTAAACCAGACCAAGTTGGAACTGGTGCCACCTTGCGTCTGGGAGGCATCCTGCGAGAGGCCGAATTCCAGGAGGCACCCGGCAATTTAAGGCCTCAGGCCCCTGAACCATTGTACAGGCTTTTTCCCTGGGAAACAAAACTCACAAGCCACTGTTCTGGGTGTCAGTTTTCAGGACCCACTTGGCACTCTTAAACCAGACCAAGTTGGAACTGGTGCCACCTTGCGTCTGGGAGGCATCCTGCGAGAGGCCGAATTCCAGAAGGCACCCGGCAATTTAAGGCCTTAGAAGCCTGAACCATTGTACAGGCTTTTTCCCTGGGAAACAAAACTCACAAGCCACTGTTCTGGGTGTCAGTTTTCAGGACCCACCTGGCACTCTCAAACCAGTCCAAGTTGGAACTTGTGCCACCTTGCGTCTGGGAGGCATCCTGCGAAAGGCGGATCTCCAGGAGCCACCCGGGAATTTAAGGCCGCAGGACCCTGAACCATTATACAGGCTTTTTCCCTGGGAAACAAAACTCACAAGCCACTGTTCTGGGTGTCAGTTTTCAGGACCCACTTGGCACTCTTAAACCAGACCAAGTTGGAACTGGTGCCACCTTGCGTCTGGGAGGCACCCTGCGAGAGGCGCAATTCCAGGAGGCACGTGGCAATTTTAGGCCGCAAGACCCTGAACCATTGTCCAGGCTTTTTCCCTGGGAAACAACACTCAGAAGCCAGTGTTCTGGGTGTCAGTTTTCAGAACTTTATTGGCACTCTCAAACCAGACCAAGTTGGAACTGGTGCCACCTTGCGTCTGGGAGGCATCCTGCGAGAGGAGCAATTCCAGGAGGCACCCGGCAATTTAAGGCCGCAGGCTCCTGAACCATTGTCCAGGCTTTTTCCCTGGGAAACAAAACTCACAAGTATCTGTTCTGGGTGTCAGTTTTAGGGACGCACTTGACACTCTTAAACCAGACCAAGTTGGCACTGGTGCCACCTTGCATCTCGAAGACATCCTGCGAGAGGCGGATCTGCAGGAGTCACCCGGCTATTTAAGGCGGCATTACCCAAAACCATTGTACAGGCATTTACCCTGGGAAACAAAACACACAAGCCACTGTTCTGGGTGTCAGTTTTCAGGCCCCACTTTGCACTCTTAAACCAGACCAAGTTGGAACTGGTGCCACCTTGCGTCTGGGAGGCACCCTGCGAGAGGCGCAATTCCAGGAGGCACCTGGCAATTTAAGGCTGCACGACCTTGAACCATTGTCCAGGCGTTTTCCCTAGGAAACAAATCTCACAAGCCACTGTTCTGGGTGTCAGTTTGCAGGAGCCACCTGGCACTCTAAAACCAGACCAAGTTGGCACTGGTGTTATTTTGCATCTGGGAGGCATCCTGCGAGAGGCGCAACTCCAGCAGGCATTCGGCAATTTAAAGCCTCAGGCCCCTGAACCATTCTACAGGCTTTTTCCCTGGGAAACAAAACTCAGAAGCCACTGTTCTGGGTGTCAGTTTTCAGGACCCACTTGGCACTCTTAAACCAGACCAAGTTGGAACTGGTGCCACCTTGCGTCTGGGAGGCATCCTGCGAGAGGACGAATTCCAGGAGGCACCCGGCAATTTAAGGCCTCAGGCCCCTGAACCATTGTACAGGCTTTTTCCCTGGGAAACAAAACTCACAAGCCACTGTTCTGGGTGTCAGTTTTCAGGACCCACTTGGCACTCTTAAACCAGACCAAGTTGGAACTGGTGCCACCTTGCGTCTGGGAGGCATCCTGCGAGAGGCCGAATTCCAGAAGGCACCCGGCAATTTAAGGCCTTAGAAGCCTGAACCATTGTACAGGCTTTTTCCCTGGGAAACAAAACTCACAAGCCACTGTTCTGGGTGTCAGTTTTCAGGACCCACCTGGCACTCTCAAACCAGTCCAAGTTGGAACTTGTGCCACCTTGCGTCTGGGAGGCATCCTGCGAAAGGCGGATCTCCAGGAGCCACCCGGGAATTTAAGGCCGCAGGACCCTGAACCATTATACAGGCTTTTTCCCTGGGAAACAAAACTCACAAGCCACTGTTCTGGGTGTCAGTTTTCAGGACCTACTTGGCACTCTTAAACCAGACCAAGTTGGAACTGGTGCCACCTTGCGTCTGGGAGGCACCCTGCGAGAGGCGCAATTCCAGGAGGCACGTGGCAATTTTAGGCCGCAAGACCCTGAACCATTGTCCAGGCTTTTTCCCTGGGAAACAACACTCAGAAGCCAGTGTTCTGGGTGTCAGTTTTCAGAACTTTATTGGCACTCTCAAACCAGACCAAGTTGGAACTGGTGCCACCTTGCGTCTGGGAGGCATCCTGCGAGAGGAGCAATTCCAGGAGGCACCCGGCAATTTAAGGCCGCAGGCTCCTGAACCATTGTCCAGGCTTTTTCCCTGGGAAACAACACTCAGAAGCCAGTGTTCTGGGTGTCAGTTTTCAGAACTTTATTGGCACTCTCAAACCAGACCAAGTTGGCACTGGTGCCACCTTGCATCTCGAAGACATCCTGCGAGAGGCGGATCTGCAGGAGTCACCCGGCTATTTAAGGCGGCATTACCCAAAACCATTGTACAGGCATTTACCCTGGGAAACAAAACACACAAGCCACTGTTCTGGGTGTCAGTTTTCAGTCCCCACTTTGCACTCTTAAACCAGACCAAGTTGGAACTGGTGCCACCTTGCGTCTGGGAGGCACCCTGCGAGAGGCGCAATTCCAGGAGGCACCTGGCAATTTAAGGCTGCACGACCTTGAACCATTGTCCAGGCGTTTTCCCTAGGAAACAAAACTCACAAGCCACTGTTCTGGGTGTCAGTTTTCAGGACCCACTTGGCACTCTTAAACCAGACCAAGTTGGAACTGGTGCCACCTTGCATCTGGGAGGCATCCTGCGAGAGGCCGAATTCCAGGAGGCACCTGGCAATTTAAGGCCTCAGGCACCTGAACCATTTTACAGGCTTTTTCCCTGGGAAACAAAACTCACAAGCCACTGTTCTGGGTGTCAGTTTTCAGGACCCACTTGGCACTCTTAAACCAGACCAAGTTGGAACTGGTGCCACCTTGCATCTGGGAGGCATCCTGCGAGAGGCGCAATTCCAGGAGGCACCCGGCAATTTAAGGCCGCAGGCCCATGAACCATTGTACAGGCTTTTTCCCTGGGAAACAAAACTCACAAGCCACTGTTTTGGGTGTCAGTTTTCAGGACCCACCTGGCACTCTCAAAACAGACCAAGTTGGAACTTGTGCCACCTTGCGTCTGAGAGGCATCCTGGGAGAGGCGGATCTCCAGGAGGCACCCGGGAATTTACGGCCTCAGGTCCCTGAACCATTATACAGGCTTTTTCCCTGGGAAACAAAACTCACAAGCCACTGTTCTGGGAGTCAGTTTGCAGGAGCCACCTGGCACTCTAAAACCAGACCAAGTTGGAACTGGTGCCACCTTGTGTCTTGGAGGCACCCTGCGAGAGGCGCAATTCCAGGAGGCATCTGGCAATTTTAGGCCGCAAGACCCTGAACCATTGTCCAGGCTTAATCCCTGGGAAACAAAACTCACAAGCCACTGTTCTGGGTGTCAGTTTTCAGGACCCACTTGGCACTCTTAAACCAGACCAAATTGGCACTGGTGCCACCTTGAGTCGGGGAGGCATCCTGCGAGAGGCCGAATTCCAGGAGGCACCCGGCAATTTAAGGCCTCAGAACCCTGAACCATTGTCCAGGCTTTTTCCCTGGGAAAAAAAACTCACAAGCCACTGTTCTGGGTGTTAGTTTTCAGGACACACTTGGCACTCTCAAACCAGACCAAGTTGGAACTGGTGCCACCTTGCGTCTGGGAGGCATCCTGCGAGAGGCCGAATTCCAGGAGGCACCCCGCAATTTAAGGCCACAAACCCCTGAACCATTGTACAGGCTTTTTCCCTGGGAAACAAAACTCACAAGCCACTGTTCTGGGTGTCAGTTTTCAGGACCCACTTGGCACTCTTAAACCAGACCAAGTTGGAACTGGTGCCACCTTGGGTCTGGGAGGCATCCTGCGAGAGGCCGAATTCCAGGAGGCACCCGGCAATTTAAGGCCTCAGGCCCCTGAACCACTGTCCAGGCTTTTTCCCTGGGAAACAAAACTCAGAAGCCACTGTTCTGGGTGTCAGTTTTCAGGACCCACTTGGCACTCTTAAACCAGACCAAGTTGGAACTGGTGCCACCTTGCGTCTGGGAGGCATCCTGCGAGAGGCCGAATTCCAGGAGGCACCCGGCAATTTAAGGCCTCAGGCCCCTGAACCATTGTACAGGCTTTTTCCCTGGGAAACAAAACTCACAAGCCACTGTTCTGGGTGTCAGTTTTCAGGACCCACTTGGCACTCTTAAACCAGACCAAGTTGGAACTGGTGCCACCTTGCGTCTGGGAGGCATCCTGCGAGAGGCCGAATTCCAGAAGGCACCCGGCAATTTAAGGCCTTAGAAGCCTGAACCATTGTACAGGCTTTTTCCCTGGGAAACAAAACTCACAAGCCACTGTTCTGGGTGTCAGTTTTCAGGACCCACCTGGCACTCTCAAACCAGTCCAAGTTGGAACTTGTGCCACCTTGCGTCTGGGAGGCATCCTGCGAAAGGCGGATCTCCAGGAGCCACCCGGGAATTTAAGGCCGCAGGACCCTGAACCATTATACAGGCTTTTTCCCTGGGAAACAAAACTCACAAGCCACTGTTCTGGGTGTCAGTTTTCAGGACCCACTTGGCACTCTTAAACCAGACCAAGTTGGAACTGGTGCCACCTTGCGTCTGGGAGGCACCCTGCGAGAGGCGCAATTCCAGGAGGCACGTGGCAATTTTAGGCCGCAAGACCCTGAACCATTGTCCAGGCTTTTTCCCTGGGAAACAACACTCAGAAGCCAGTGTTCTGGGTGTCAGTTTTCAGAACTTTATTGGCACTCTCAAACCAGACCAAGTTGGAACTGGTGCCACCTTGCGTCTGGGAGGCATCCTGCGAGAGGAGCAATTCCAGGAGGCACCCGGCAATTTAAGGCCGCAGGCTCCTGAACCATTGTCCAGGCTTTTTCCCTGGGAAACAAAACTCACAAGTATCTGTTCTGGGTGTCAGTTTTAGGGACGCACTTGACACTCTTAAACCAGACCAAGTTGGCACTGGTGCCACCTTGCATCTCGAAGACATCCTGCGAGAGGCGGATCTGCAGGAGTCACCCGGCTATTTAAGGCGGCATTACCCAAAACCATTGTACAGGCATTTACCCTGGGAAACAAAACACACAAGCCACTGTTCTGGGTGTCAGTTTTCAGGCCCCACTTTGCACTCTTAAACCAGACCAAGTTGGAACTGGTGCCACCTTGCGTCTGGGAGGCACCCTGCGAGAGGCGCAATTCCAGGAGGCACCTGGCAATTTAAGGCTGCACGACCTTGAACCATTGTCCAGGCGTTTTCCCTAGGAAACAAAACTCACAAGCCACTGTTCTGGGTGTCAGTTTGCAGGAGCCACCTGGCACTCTAAAACCAGACCAAGTTGGCACTGGTGTTATTTTGCATCTGGGAGGCATCCTGCGAGAGGCGCAACTCCAGCAGGCATTCGGCAATTTAAAGCCTCAGGCCCCTGAACCATTCTACAGGCTTTTTCCCTGGGAAACAAAACTCAGAAGCCACTGTTCTGGGTGTCAGTTTTCAGGACCCAATTGGTACTCTTAAACAAGACTAAGTTGGAACTGGTGCCACCTTGCGTCTGGGAGGCATCCTGCGAGAGGCCGAATTCCAAGAGGCACGCGGATATTTAAGGCCACAGGCCCCTGAACCATTCTACAGGCTTTTTCCCTGGGAAACAAAACTCACAAGCCACTGTTCTGGGTGTCAGTTTTCAGGACCCACTTGGCACTCTTAAACCAGACCAAGTTGGAACTGGTGCCACCTTGGGTCTGGGAGGCATCCTGCGAGAGGCCGAATTCCAGGAGGCACCCGGCAATTTAAGGCCTCAGGCCCCTGAACCATTGTCCAGGCTTTTTCCCTGGGAAACAAAACTCAGAAGCCACTGTTCTGGGTGTCAGTTTTCAGGACCCACTTGGCACTCTTAAACCAGACCAAGTTGGAACTGGTGCCACCTTGCGTCTGGGAGGCATCCTGCGAGAGGCCGAATTCCAGGAGGCACCCCGCAATTTAAGGCCTCAGGCCCCTGAACCATTGTCCAGGCTTTTTCCCTGGGAAACAAAACTCACAAGCCACTGTTCTGGGTGTCAGTTTTCAGGACCCACTTGGCACTCTTAAACCAGACCAAGTTGGAACTGGTGCCACCTTGCGTCTGGGAGGCATCCTGCGAGAGGCCGAATTCCAGGAGGCACCTGGCAATTTAAGGCCTCAGGCACCTGAACCATTTTACAGGCTTTTTCCCTGGGAAACAAAACTCACAAGCCACTGTTTTGGGTGTCAGTTTTCAGGACCCACCTGGCACTCTCAAAACAGACCAAGTTGGAACTTGTGCCACCTTGCGTCTGGGAGGCGTCCAGGGAGAGGCGGATCTCCAGGAGGCACCCAGGAATTTACGGCCTCAGGTCCCTGAACCATTATACAGGCTTTTTCCCTGGGAAACAAAACTCACAAGCCACTGTTCTGGGTGTCAGTTTGCAGGAGCCACCTGGCACTCTTAAACCAGACCAAGTTGGCACTGGTGCCACCTTGCATCTCGAAGACATCCTGCGAGAGGCGGATCTGCAGGAGTCACCCAGCTATTTAAGGCGGCATTACCCAAAACCATTGTACAGGCATTTACCCTGGGAAACAAAACACACAAGCCACTGTTCTGGGTGTCAGTTTTCAGGCCCCACTTTGCACTCTTAAACCAGACCAAGTTGGAACTGGTGCCACCTTGCGTCTGGGAGGCACCCTGCGAGAGGCGCAATTCCAGGAGGCACCTGGCAATTTAAGGCTGCACGACCTTGAACCATTGTCCAGGCGTTTTCCCTAGGAAACAAAACTCACAAGCCACTGTTCTGGGTGTCAGTTTGCAGGAGCCACCTGGCACTCTAAAACCAGACCAAGTTGGCACTGGTGTTATTTTGCATCTGGGAGGCATCCTGCGAGAGGCGCAACTCCAGCAGGCATTCGGCAATTTAAAGCCTCAGGCCCCTGAACCATTCTACAGGCTTTTTCCCTGGGAAACAAAACTCAGAAGCCACTGTTCTGGGTGTCAGTTTTCAGGACCCAATTGGTACTCTTAAACAAGACTAAGTTGGAACTGGTGCCACCTTGCGTCTGGGAGGCATCCTGCGAGAGGCCGAATTCCAAGAGGCACGCGGATATTTAAGGCCACAGGCCCCTGAACCATTCTACAGGCTTTTTCCCTGGGAAACAAAACTCAGAAGCCACTGTTCTGGGTGTCAGTTTTCAGGACCCACTTGGCACTCTTAAACCAGACCAAGTTGGAACTGGTGCCACCTTGAGTCGGGGAGGCATCCTGCGAGAGGCCGAATTCCAGGAGTAACCCAGCAATTTAATGCCTCAGAACCCTGAACCATTCTACAGGCTTTTTCCCTGGGAAACAAAACTCACAAGCCACTGTTCTGGGTGTCAGTTTGCAGGACCCACTTGGCACTCTTAAACCAGACCAAGTTGGAACTGGTGCCACCTTGCGTCTGGGAGGCATCCTGCGAGAGGCCGAATTCCAGGAGGCACCCCGCAATTTAAGGCCTCAGGCCCCTGAACCATTGTACAGGCTTTTTCCCTGGGAAACAAAACTCACAAGCCACTGTTCTGGGTGTCAGTTTTCAGGACCCACTTGGCACTCTTAAACCAGACCAAGTTGGAACTGGTGCCACCTTGCGTCTGGGAGGCATCCTGCGAGAGGCCGAATTCCAGGAGGCACCTGGCAATTTAAGGCCTCAGGCACCTGAACCATTTTACAGGCTTTTTCCCTGGGAAACAAAACTCACAAGCCACTGTTTTGGGTGTCAGTTTTCAGGACCCACCTGGCACTCTCAAAACAGACCAAGTTGGAACTTGTGCCACCTTGCGTCTGGGAGGCATCCTGCGAGAGGCCGAATTCCAGAAGGCACCCGGCAATTTAAGGCCTTAGAAGCCTGAACCATTGTACAGGCTTTTTCCCTGGGAAACAAAACTCACAAGCCACTGTTCTGGGTGTCAGTTTGCAGGACCCACCTGGCAGTCTCAAACCAGTCCAAGTTGGAACTTGTGCCACCTTGCGTCTGGGAGGCATCCTGCGAAAGGCGGATCTCCAGGAGCCACCCCGGAATTTAAGACGGCAGGACCCTGAACCATTCTACAGGCTTTTTCCCTGGGAAACAAAACTCACAAGCCACTGTTCTGGGTGTCAGTTTTCAGGACCCACTTGGCACTCTTAAACCAGACCAAGTTGGAACTGGTGCCACCTTGCGTCTGGGAGGCACCCTGCGAGAGGCGCAATTCCAGGAGGCACCTGGCAATTTTAGGCCGCAAGACCCTGAACCTTTGTCCAGGCTTTTTCCCTGGGAAACAAAACTCACAAGCCACTGTTCTGGGTGTCAGTTTTCAGGACCCACTTGGCACTCTTAAACCAGACCAAGTTGGAACTGGTGCCACCTTGCGTCTGGGAGGCATCCTGCGAGATGCGGATCTCCAGGAGGTACCTGGGAATTTAAGGCCTCAGGACCCTGAACCATTGTACAGGCTTTTACCCTGGGAAAGAAAACTCACAAGCCACTGTTCTGGGTGTCAGTTTTCAGGCTCCACTTTGCACTCTTAAACCAGACCAAGTTGGAACTGGTGCCACCTTGCGTCTGGGATGCATCCTGCGAGAGGTGCAATTCCAGGAGGCACCCGGCAATTCAAGGCCTCAGGCCCCTGAACCATTGTACAGGCTTTTTCCCTGGGAAACAAAACTCAGAAGCCACTGTTCTGGGTGTCAGTTTTCAGAACTTTATTGGCACTCTCACACCAGACCAAGTTGGAACTGGTGCCACCTTGCGTCTGGGAGGCATCCTGCGAGAGGAGCAATTCCAGGAGGCACCCGGCAATTTAAGGCCGCAGGCTCCTGAACCATTATCCAGGCTTTTTCCCTGGGAAAAAAACTCACAAGTCACTGTTCTGGGTGTCAGTTTTCAGGACCCACTTGACACTCTTAAACCAGACCAAGTTGGCACTGGTTCCACCTTGCATCTCGAAGACATCCTGCGAGAGGCGGATCTGCAGGAGGCACCCGGTTATTTAAGGCGGCATTACCCTAAACCATTGTACAGGCGTTTACCCTGGGAAACAAAACACACAAGCCACTGTTCTGGGTGTCAGTTTTCAGGCCCCACTTTGCACTCTTAAACCAGACCAAGTTGGAACTGGTGCCACCTTGCGTCTGGGAGGCACCCTGCGAGAGGCGCAATTCCAGGAGGCACCTGGCAATTTAAGGTTGCACGACCTTGAACCATTGTCCAGGCGTTTTCCCTAGGAAACAAAACTCACAAGCCACTGTTCTGGGTGTCAGTTTTCAGGACCCACTTGGCACTCTTAAACCAGACTAAGTTGGAACTGGTGCCACCTTGCGTCTGGGAGGCATCCTGCAAGAGGCCGAATTCCAGGAGGCACCTGGATATTTAAGGCTGAAAAACCCTGAACAATTGTCCAGGTTTTTCCCTGGAAACAAAACTCAGAAGCCACTGTTCTGGGTGTCAGTTTTCAGGACCCACTTGGCACTCTTAAACCAGACTAAGTTGGAACTGGTGCCACCTTGCGTCTGGGAGGCATCCTGCGAGAGGCCGAATTCCACGAGGCACCTGGCAATTTAAGGCCTTAGGCACCTGAACCATTTTACAGGCTTTTTCCCTGGGAAACAAAACTCACAAGCCACTGTTCTGGGTGTCAGTTTTCAGGACCCACTTGGCACTCTTAAACCAGACCAAGTTGGAACTGGTGCCACCTTGCATCTGGGAGGCATCCTGCGAGAGGCGCAATTCCAGGAGGCACCCGGCAATTTAAGGCCGCAGGCCCCTGAACCATTGTCCAGGCTTTTTCCCTGGGAAACAAAACTCACAAGCCACTGTTTGGGTATCAGTTTTCAGGACCCACCTGGCACTCTCAAAACAGACCAAGTTGGAACTTGTGCCACCTTGCGTCTGAGAGGCATCCTGGGAGAGGCGGATCTCCAGGAGGCACCCGGGAATTTACGGCCTCAGGTCCCTGAACCATTATACAGGCTTTTTCCCTGGGAAACAAAACTCACAAGCCACTGTTCTGGGTGTCAGTTTGCAGGAGCCACCTGGCACTCTAAAACCAGACCAAGTTGGAACTGGTGCCACCTTGTGTCTTGGAGGCACCCTGCGAGAGGCGCAATTCCAGGAGGCATCTGGCAATTTTAGGCCGCAAGACCCTGAACCATTGTCCAGGCTTTTTCCCTGGGAAACAAAACTCAGAAGCCACTGTTCTGGGTGTCAGTTTTCAGGACCCACTTGGCACTCTTAAACCAGACCAAATTGGCACTGGTGCCACCTTGAGTCGGGGAGGCATCCTGCGAGAGGCCGAATTCCAGGAGGCACCCAGCAATTTAAGGCCTCAGAACCCTGAACCATTCTACAGGCATTTTCCCTGGGAAAAAAAACTCACAAGCCACTGTTCTGGGTGTTAGTTTTCAGGACACACTTGGCACTCTCAAACCAGACCAAGTTGGAACTGGTGCCACCTTGCGTCTGGGAGGCATCCTGCGAGAGGCCGAATTCCAGGAGGCACCCGGCAATTTAAGGCCTCAGGCCCCTGAACCATTGTCCAGGCTTTTTCCCTGGGAAACAAAACTCAGAAGCCACTGTTCTGGGTGTCAGTTTTCAGGACCCACTTGGCACTCTTAAACCAGACCAAGTTGGAACTGGTGCCACCTTGCGTCTGGGAGGCATCCTGAGAGAGGCCGAATTCCAGGAGGCACCCCGCAATTTAAGGCCTCAGGCCCCTGAACCATTGTACAGGTTTATTCCCTGGGAAACAAAACTCACAAGCCACTGTTCTGGGTGTCAGTTTTCAGGACCCACTTGGCACTCTTAAACCAGACCAAGTTGGAACTGGTGCCACCTTGCGTCTGGGAGGCATCCTGCGAGAGGCCGAATTCCAGAAGGCACCCGGCAATTTAAGGCCTTAGAACCCTGAACCATTCTACAGGCTTTTTCCCTGGGAAACAAAACTCACAAGCCACTGTTCTGGGTGTCAGTTTGCAGGACCCACCTGGCACTCTCAAACCAGTCCAAGTTGGAACTTGTGCCACCTTGCGTCTGGGAGGCATCCTGCGAAAGGCGGATCTCCAGGAGACACTCGGGAATTTAAGGCCGCAGGACCCTGAACCATTCTACAGGCTTTTTCCCTGGGAAACAAAACTCACAAGCCACTGTTCTGGGTGTCAGTTTTCAGGACCCACTTGGCACTCTTAAACCAGACCAAGTTGGAACTGGTGCCACCTTGCGTCTGGGAGGCACCCTGCGAGAGGCGCAATTCCAGGAGGCACCTGGAAATTTTAGGCCGCAAGACCCTGAACCATTGTCCAGGCTTTTTCCCTGGGAAACAAAACTCACAAGCCACTGTTCTGGGTGTCAGTTTTCAGGACCCACTTGGCACTCTTAAACCAGACCAAGTTGGCACTGGTGCCACCTTGCGTCTGGGAGGCATCCTGCGAGATGCGGATCTCCAGGAGGTACCTGGGAATTTAAGGCCGCAGGACCCTGAACCATTATACAGGCTTTTACCCTGGGAAACAAAACTCACAAACCACTGTTCTGGGTGTCAGTTTTCAGGCCCCACTTTGCACTCTTAAACCAGACCAAGTTGGAACTGGTGCCACCTTGCGTCTGGGAGGCACCCTGCGAGAGGCGCAATTCCAGGAGGCACCTGGCAATTTAAGGCTGCACGACCTTGAACCATTGTCCAGGCGTTTTCCCTAGGAAAAAAAACTCAGAAGCCACTGTTCTGGGTTTCAGTTTGCAGGAGCCAACTGGCACTCTTAAACCAGACCAAGTTGGCACTGGTGTCATTTTGCATCTGGGAGGCATCCTGCGAGAGGCGGAACTCCAGCAGGCACTCGGCAATTTAAAGTCTCAGGCCCCTGAACCATTGTACAGGCTTTTTCCCTGGGAAACAAAACTCAGAAGATACTGTTCTGGGTGTCAGTTTTCAGGACCCACTTGGTACTCTTAAACCAGACTAAGTTGGAACTGGTGCCACCTTGCGTCTGGGAGGCATCCTGCGAGAGGCCGAATTCCAAGAGGCACGCGGATATTTAAGGCCACAGGCCCCTGAACCATTGTCCAGGCTTTTTCCCTGGGAAACAAAACTCAGAAGCCACTGTTCTGGGTGTCAGTTTTCAGGACCCACTTGGCACTCTTAAACCAGACCAAGTTGGAACTGGTGCCACCTTGCGTCTGGGAGGCATCCTGAGAGAGGCCGAATTCCAGGAGGCACCCCGCAATTTAGGGCCTCAGGCCCCTGAACCATTTTACAGGCTTTTACCCTGGGAAACAAAACTCACCAGCCACTGTTCTGGGTGTCAGTTTTCAGGACCCACTTGGCACTCTTAAACCAGACCAAGTTGGAACTGGTGCCACCTTGCGTCTGGGAGGCATCCTGCGAGAGGCCGAATTCCAGAAGGCACCCGGCAATTTAAGGCCTTAGAGGCCTGAACCATTGTACAGGCTTTTTCCCTGGGAAACAAAACTCACAAGCCACTGTTCTGGGTGTCAGTTTGCAGGACCCACCTGACACTCTCAAACCAGTCCAAGTTGGAACTTGTGCCACCTTGCGTCTGGGAGGCATCCTGCGAAAGGCGGATCTCCAGGAGCCACCCGGGAATTTAAGTCGGCAGGGCCCTGAACCATTATACAGGCTTTTTCCCTGGGAAACAAAACTCACAAGCCACTGTTCTGGGTGTCAGTTTTCAGGACCCACTTGGCACTCTTAAACCAGACCAAGTTGGAACTGGTGCCACCTTGCGTCTGGGAGGCACCTAGCGAGAGGCGCATTTCCAGGAGGCACCTGGCAATTTTAGGCCGCAAGACCCTGAACCTTTGTCCAGGCTTTTTCCCTGGGAAACAAAACTCACAAGCCACTGTTCTGGGTGTCAGTTTTCAGGACCCACTTGGCACTCTTAAACCAGACCAAGTTGGCACTGGTGCCACCTTGCGTCTGGGAGGCATCCTGCGAGAGGTGCAATTCCAGGAGTCACCCGGCAATTTAAGGCCGCAGGCTCCTGAACCATTATCCAGGCTTTTTCCCTGGGAAAAAAACTCACAAGTCACTGTTCTGGGTGTCAGTTTTCAGGACCCACTTGACACTCTTAAACCAGACCAAGTTGGCACTGGTGCCACCTTGCATCTCGAAGACATCCTGCGAGAGGCGGATCTGCAGGAGGCACCCGGTTATTTAAGGCGGCATTACCCTAAACCATTGTAGAGGCGTTTTCCCTGGGAAACAAAACACACAAGCCACTGTTCTGGGTGTCAGTTTTCAGGCCCCACTTTGCACTCTTAAACCAGACCAAGTTGGAACTGGTGCCACCTTGCGTCTGGGAGGCACCCTGCGAGAGGCGCAATTCCAGGAGGCACCTGGCAATTTAAGGCTGCACGACCTTGAACCATTGTCCAGGCGTTTTCCCTAGGAAACAAAACTCACAAGCCACTGTTCTGGGTGTCAGTTTTCAGGACCCACTTGGCACTCTTAAACCAGACTAAGTTGGAACTGGTGCCACCTTGCGTCTGGGAGGCATCCTGCGAGAGGCCGAATTCCAGGAGGCACCTGGATATTTAAGGCTGAAAGACCCTGAAGAATTGTCCAGGTTTTTCCCTGGGAAAAAAAACTCACAAGCCACTGTTCTGGGTGTCAGTTTTCAGGACCCACTTGGCACTCTTAAGCCAGACCAAGTTGGAACTGGTGCCACCTTGCATCTGGGAGGCATCCTGCGAGAGGCCGAATTCCAGGAGGCACCTGGCAATTTAAGGCCTCAGGCACCTGAACCATTTTACAGGCTTTTTCCCTGGGAAACAAAACTCACAAGCCACTGTTCTGGGTGTCAGTTTTCAGGACCCGCTTGGCACTCTTAAACCAGACCAAGTTGGAACTGGTGCCACCTTGCATCTGGGAGGCATCCTGCGAGAGGCGCAATTCCAGGAGGCACCCGGCAATTTAAGGCCGCAGGCCCATGAACCATTGTACAGGCTTTTTCCCTGGGAAACAAAACTCACAAGCCACTGTTTTGGGTGTCAGTTTTCAGGACCCACCTGGCACTCTCAAAACAGACCAAGTTGGAACTTGTGCCACCTTGCGTCTGGGAGGCATCCTGGGAGAGGCGGATCTCCAGGAGGCACCCGGGAATTTACGGCCTCAGGTCCCTGAACCATTATACAGGCTTTTTCCCTGGGAAACAAAACTCGCAAGCCACTGTTCTGGGTGTCAGTTTGCAGGAGCCCCCTGGCACTCTAAAACCAGACCAAGTTGGAACTGGTGCCACCTTGTGTCTTGGAGGCACCCTGCGAGAGGCGCAATTCCAGGAGGCATCTGGCAATTTTAGGCCGCAAGACCCTGAACCATTGTCCAGGCTTTTTCCCTGGGAAACAAAACTCAGAAGCCACTGTTCTGGGTGTCAGTTTTCAGGACCCACTTGGCACTCTTAAACCAGACCAAATTGGCACTGGTGCCACCTTGAGTCGGGGAGGCATCCTGCGAGAGGCCGAATTCCAGGAGGCACCCAGCAATTTAAGGCCTCAGAACCCTGAACCATTCTACAGGCATTTTCCCTGGGAAAAAAAACTCACAAGCCACTGTTCTGGGTGTTAGTTTTCAGGACACACTTGGCACTCTCAAACCAGACCAAGTTGGAACTGGTGCCACCTTGCGTCTGGGAGGCATCCTGCGAGAGGCCGAATTCCAGGAGGCACCCGGCAATTTAAGGCCTCAGGCCCCTGAACCATTGTCCAGGCTTTTTCCCTGGGAAACAAAACTCAGAAGCCACTGTTCTGGGTGTCAGTTTTCAGGACCCACTTGGCACTCTTAAACCAGACCAAGTTGGAACTGGTGCCACCTTGCGTCTGGGAGGCATCCTGAGAGAGGCCGAATTCCAGGAGGCACCCCGCAATTTAAGGCCTCAGGCCCCTGAACCATTGTACAGGTTTATTCCCTGGGAAACAAAACTCACAAGCCACTGTTCTGGGTGTCAGTTTTCAGGACCCACTTGGCACTCTTAAACCAGACCAAGTTGGAACTGGTGCCACCTTGCGTCTGGGAGGCATCCTGCGAGAGGCCGAATTCCAGAAGGCACCCGGCAATTTAAGGCCTTAGAACCCTGAACCATTCTACAGGCTTTTTCCCTGGGAAACAAAACTCACAAGCCACTGTTCTGGGTGTCAGTTTGCAGGACCCACCTGGCACTCTCAAACCAGTCCAAGTTGGAACTTGTGCCACCTTGCGTCTGGGAGGCATCCTGCGAAAGGCGGATCTCCAGGAGACACTCGGGAATTTAAGGCCGCAGGACCCTGAACCATTCTACAGGCTTTTTCCCTGGGAAACAAAACTCACAAGCCACTGTTCTGGGTGTCAGTTTTCAGGACCCACTTGGCACTCTTAAACCAGACCAAGTTGGAACTGGTGCCACCTTGCGTCTGGGAGGCACCCTGCGAGAGGCGCAATTCCAGGAGGCACCTGGAAATTTTAGGCCGCAAGACCCTGAACCATTGTCCAGGCTTTTTCCCTGGGAAACAAAACTCACAAGCCACTGTTCTGGGTGTCAGTTTTCAGGACCCACTTGGCACTCTTAAACCAGACCAAGTTGGCACTGGTGCCACCTTGCGTCTGGGAGGCATCCTGCGAGATGCGGATCTCCAGGAGGTACCTGGGAATTTAAGGCCGCAGGACCCTGAACCATTATACAGGCTTTTACCCTGGGAAACAAAACTCACAAACCACTGTTCTGGGTGTCAGTTTTCAGGCCCCACTTTGCACTCTTAAACCAGACCAAGTTGGAACTGGTGCCACCTTGCGTCTGGGAGGCACCCTGCGAGAGGCGCAATTCCAGGAGGCACCTGGCAATTTAAGGCTGCACGACCTTGAACCATTGTCCAGGCGTTTTCCCTAGGAAAAAAAACTCAGAAGCCACTGTTCTGGGTTTCAGTTTGCAGGAGCCAACTGGCACTCTTAAACCAGACCAAGTTGGCACTGGTGTCATTTTGCATCTGGGAGGCATCCTGCGAGAGGCGGAACTCCAGCAGGCACTCGGCAATTTAAAGTCTCAGGCCCCTGAACCATTGTACAGGCTTTTTCCCTGGGAAACAAAACTCAGAAGATACTGTTCTGGGTGTCAGTTTTCAGGACCCACTTGGTACTCTTAAACCAGACTAAGTTGGAACTGGTGCCACCTTGCGTCTGGGAGGCATCCTGCGAGAGGCCGAATTCCAAGAGGCACGCGGATATTTAAGGCCACAGGCCCCTGAACCATTGTCCAGGCTTTTTCCCTGGGAAACAAAACTCAGAAGCCACTGTTCTGGGTGTCAGTTTTCAGGACCCACTTGGCACTCTTAAACCAGACCAAGTTGGAACTGGTGCCACCTTGCGTCTGGGAGGCATCCTGAGAGAGGCCGAATTCCAGGAGGCACCCCGCAATTTAGGGCCTCAGGCCCCTGAACCATTTTACAGGCTTTTACCCTGGGAAACAAAACTCACCAGCCACTGTTCTGGGTGTCAGTTTTCAGGACCCACTTGGCACTCTTAAACCAGACCAAGTTGGAACTGGTGCCACCTTGCGTCTGGGAGGCATCCTGCGAGAGGCCGAATTCCAGAAGGCACCCGGCAATTTAAGGCCTTAGAGGCCTGAACCATTGTACAGGCTTTTTCCCTGGGAAACAAAACTCACAAGCCACTGTTCTGGGTGTCAGTTTGCAGGACCCACCTGACACTCTCAAACCAGTCCAAGTTGGAACTTGTGCCACCTTGCGTCTGGGAGGCATCCTGCGAAAGGCGGATCTCCAGGAGCCACCCGGGAATTTAAGTCGGCAGGGCCCTGAACCATTATACAGGCTTTTTCCCTGGGAAACAAAACTCACAAGCCACTGTTCTGGGTGTCAGTTTTCAGGACCCACTTGGCACTCTTAAACCAGACCAAGTTGGAACTGGTGCCACCTTGCGTCTGGGAGGCACCTAGCGAGAGGCGCATTTCCAGGAGGCACCTGGCAATTTTAGGCCGCAAGACCCTGAACCTTTGTCCAGGCTTTTTCCCTGGGAAACAAAACTCACAAGCCACTGTTCTGGGTGTCAGTTTTCAGGACCCACTTGGCACTCTTAAACCAGACCAAGTTGGCACTGGTGCCACCTTGCGTCTGGGAGGCATCCTGCGAGAGGTGCAATTCCAGGAGTCACCCGGCAATTTAAGGCCGCAGGCTCCTGAACCATTATCCAGGCTTTTTCCCTGGGAAAAAAACTCACAAGTCACTGTTCTGGGTGTCAGTTTTCAGGACCCACTTGACACTCTTAAACCAGACCAAGTTGGCACTGGTGCCACCTTGCATCTCGAAGACATCCTGCGAGAGGCGGATCTGCAGGAGGCACCCGGTTATTTAAGGCGGCATTACCCTAAACCATTGTAGAGGCGTTTTCCCTGGGAAACAAAACACACAAGCCACTGTTCTGGGTGTCAGTTTTCAGGCCCCACTTTGCACTCTTAAACCAGACCAAGTTGGAACTGGTGCCACCTTGCGTCTGGGAGGCACCCTGCGAGAGGCGCAATTCCAGGAGGCACCTGGCAATTTAAGGCTGCACGACCTTGAACCATTGTCCAGGCGTTTTCCCTAGGAAACAAAACTCACAAGCCACTGTTCTGGGTGTCAGTTTTCAGGACCCACTTGGCACTCTTAAACCAGACTAAGTTGGAACTGGTGCCACCTTGCGTCTGGGAGGCATCCTGCGAGAGGCCGAATTCCAGGAGGCACCTGGATATTTAAGGCTGAAAGACCCTGAAGAATTGTCCAGGTTTTTCCCTGGGAAAAAAAACTCACAAGCCACTGTTCTGGGTGTCAGTTTTCAGGACCCACTTGGCACTCTTAAGCCAGACCAAGTTGGAACTGGTGCCACCTTGCATCTGGGAGGCATCCTGCGAGAGGCCGAATTCCAGGAGGCACCTGGCAATTTAAGGCCTCAGGCACCTGAACCATTTTACAGGCTTTTTCCCTGGGAAACAAAACTCACAAGCCACTGTTCTGGGTGTCAGTTTTCAGGACCCGCTTGGCACTCTTAAACCAGACCAAGTTGGAACTGGTGCCACCTTGCATCTGGGAGGCATCCTGCGAGAGGCGCAATTCCAGGAGGCACCCGGCAATTTAAGGCCGCAGGCCCATGAACCATTGTACAGGCTTTTTCCCTGGGAAACAAAACTCACAAGCCACTGTTTTGGGTGTCAGTTTTCAGGACCCACCTGGCACTCTCAAAACAGACCAAGTTGGAACTTGTGCCACCTTGCGTCTGGGAGGCATCCTGGGAGAGGCGGATCTCCAGGAGGCACCCGGGAATTTACGGCCTCAGGTCCCTGAACCATTATACAGGCTTTTTCCCTGGGAAACAAAACTCGCAAGCCACTGTTCTGGGTGTCAGTTTGCAGGAGCCCCCTGGCACTCTAAAACCAGACCAAGTTGGAACTGGTGCCACCTTGTGTCTTGGAGGCACCCTGCGAGAGGCGCAATTCCAGGAGGCATCTGGCAATTTTAGGCCGCAAGACCCTGAACCATTGTCCAGGCTTTATCCCTGGGAAACAAAACTCACAAGCCACTGTTCTGGGTGTCAGTTTTCAGGACCCACTTGGCACTCTTAAACCAGACCAAATTGGCACTGGTGCCACCTTGAGTCGGGGAGGCATCCTGCGAGAGGCCGAATTCCAGGAGTCACCCAGCAATTTAAGGCCTCAGAACCCTGAACCATTCTACAGGCTTTTTCCCTGGGAAAAAAAACTCACAAGCCACTGTTCTGGGTGTTAGTTTTCAGGACACACTTGGCACTCTCAAACCAGACCAAGTTGGAACTGGTGCCACCTTGCGTCTGGGAGGCATCCTGCGAGAGGCCGAATTCCAGGAGGCACCCGGCATTTTAAGGCCACAAGCCCCTGAACCATTGTACAGGCTTTTTCCCTGGGAAAAAAACTCAGAAGCCACTGTTCTGGGTGTCAGTTTTCAGGACCCACTTGGCACTCTTAAACCAGACCAAGTTGGAACTGGTGCCACCTTGGGTCTGGGAGGCATCCTGCGAGAGGCCGAATTCCAGGAGGCACCCCGCAATTTAAGGCCTCAGGCCCCTGAACCATTGTACAGGCTTTTTCCCTGGGAAACAAAACTCACAAGCCACTGTTCTGGGTGTCAGTTTTCAGGACCCACTTGGCACTCTTAAACCAGACCAAGTTGGAACTGGTGCCACCTTGCGTCTGGGAGGCATCCTGAGAGAGGCCGAATTCCAGGAGGCACCCGGCAATTTAAGGCCTCAGGCCCCTGAACCATTGTACAGGCTTTTTCCCTGGGAAACAAAACTCACAAGCCACTGTTCTGGGTGTCAGTTTTCAGGACCCACTTGGCACTCTTAAACCAGACCAAGTTGGAACTGGTGCCACCTTGCGTCTGGGAGGCATCCTGCGAGAGGCCGAATTCCAGAAGTCACCCGGCAATTAAAGGCCTTAGAAGCCTGAACCATTGTACAGGCTTTTTCCCTGGGAAACAAAACTCACAAGCCACTGTTCTGGGTGTCAGTTTGCAGGAGCCACCTGGCACTCTCAAACCAGTCCAAGTTGGAACTTGTGCCACCTTGCGTCTGGGAGGCATCCTGCGAAAGGCGGATCTCCAGGAGCCACCCGGGAATTTAAGGCCGCAGGACCCTGAACCATTATGCAGGCTTTTTCCCTGGGAAACAAAACTCACAAGTCACTGTTCTGGGTGTCAGTTTTCAGGACCCACTTGGCACTCTTAAACCAGACCAAGTTGGAACTGGTGCCACCTTGCGTCTGGGAGGCACCCTGCGAGAGGCGCAATTCCAGGAGGCACCTGGCAATTTTAGGCCGCAAGACCCTGAACCATTGTCCAGGCTTTTTCCCTGGGAAACAACACTCAGAAGCCAGTGTTCTGGGTGTCAGTTTTCAGAACTTTATTGGCACTCTCAAACCAGACCAAGTTGGAACTGGTGCCACCTTGCGTCTGGGAGGCATCCTGCGAGAGGAGCAATTCCAGGAGGCACCCGGCAATTTAAGGCCGCAGGCTCCTGAACCATTTTCCAGGCTTTTTCTTTGGGAAACAAAACTCACAAGTCACTGTTCTGGGTGTCAGTTTTAGGGACCCACTTTACACTCTTAAACCAGACCAAGTTGGCACTGGTACCACCTTGCATCTCGAAGACATCCTGCGAGAGGCGGATCTGCAGGAGTCACCCGGCTATTTAAGGCGGCATTACCCAAAACCATTGTACAGGCATTTACCCTGGGAAACAAAACACACAAGCCACTGTTCTGGGTGTCAGTTTTCAGGCCCCACTTTGCACTCTTAAACCAGACCAAGTTGGAACTGGTGCCACCTTGCGTCTGGGAGGCACCCTGCGAGAGGCGCAATTCCAGGAGGCACCTGGCAATTTAAGGCTGCACGACCTTGAACCATTGTCCAGGCGTTTTCCCTAGGAAACAAAACTCACAACCCACTGTTCTGGGTGTCAGTTTGCAGGAGCCACCTGGCACTCTAAAACCAGACCAAGTTGGCACTGGTGTCATTTTGCATCTGGGAGGCATCCTGCGAGAGGCGGAACTCCAGCAGGCATTCGGCAATTTAAAGCCTCAGGCCCCTGAACCATTCTACAGGCTTTTTCCCTGGGAAACAAAACTCAGAAGCCACTGTTCTGGGTGTCAGTTTTCAGGACCCACTTGGCACTCTCAAACCAGACCAAGTTGGAACTGGTGCCACCTTGCGTCTGGGAGGCATCCTGCGAGAGGCCGAATTCCAGGAGGCACCCGGCAATTTAAGGCCTCAGGCCCCTGAACCATTGTCCAGGCTTTTTCCCTGGGAAACAAAACTCAGAAGCCACTGTTCTGGGTGTCAGTTTTCAGGACCCACTTGGCACTCTTAAACCAGACCAAGTTGGAACTGGTGCCACCTTGCGTCTGGGAGGCATCCTGAGAGAGGCCGAATTCCAGGAGGCACCCCGCAATTTAAGACCTCAGGCCCCTGAACCATTGTACAGGCTTTTTCCCTGGGAAACAAAACTCACAAGCCACTGTTCTGGGTGTCAGTTTTCAGGACCCACTTGGCACTCTTAAACCAGACCAAGTTGGAACTGGTGCCACCTTGCGTCTGGGAGGCATCCTGCGAGAGGCCGAATTCCAGGAGGCACCTGGCAATTTAAGGCCTCAGGCACCTGAACCATTTTACAGGCTTTTTCCCTGGGAAACAAAACTCACAAGCCACTGTTCTGGGTGTCAGTTTTCAGGACCCACCTGGCACTCTCAAAACAGACCAAGTTGGAACTTGTGCCACCTTGCGTCTGAGAGGCATCCTGGGAGAGGCGGATCTCCAGGAGGCACCCGGGAATTTACGGCCTCAGGTCCCTGAACCATTATACAGGCTTTTTCCCTGGGAAACAAAACTCACAAGCCACTGTTCTGGGTGTCAGTTTGCAGGAGCCACCTGGCACTCTAAAACCAGACCAAGTTGGAACTGGTGCCACCTTGTGTCTTGGAGGAACCCTGCGAGAGGCGCAATTCCAGGAGGCATCTGGCAATTTTAGGCCGCAAGACCCTGAACCATTGTCCAGGCTTTTTCCCTGGGAAACAAAACTCAGAAGCCACTGTTCTGGGTGTCAGTTTTCAGGACCCACTTGGCACTGTTAAACCAGACCAAATTGGCACTGGTGCCACCTTGAGTCAGGGAGGCATCCTGCGAGAGGCCGAGTTACAGGAGGCACCCAGCAATTTAAGGCCTCAGAACCCTGAACCATTCTACAGGCTTTTTCCCTGGGAAAAAAAACTCACAAGCCACTGTTCTGGGTGTTAGTTTTCAGGACACACTTGGCACTCTCAAACCAGACCAAGTTGGAACTGGTGCCACCTTGCGTCTGGGAGGCATCCTGCGAGAGGCCGAATTCCAGGAGGCACCCGGCATTTTAAGGCCACAAGCCCCTGAACCATTGTACAGGCTTTTTCCCTGGGAAAAAAACTCACAAGCCACTGTTCTGGGTGTCAGTTTTCAGGACCCACTTTGCACTCTTAAACCAGACCAAGTTGGAACTGGTGCCATCTTGCATCTGGGAGGCATCCTGCGAGAGGCCGAATTCCAGGAGGCACCCGGCAATTTAAGGCCTCAGGCCACTGAACCATTGTACAGGCTTTTTCCCTGGGAAACAAAACTCAGAAGCCACTGTTCTGGGTGTCAGTTTTCAGGACCCACTTGGCACTCTTAAACCAGACCAAGTTGGAACTGGTGCCACCTTGCGTCTGGGAGGCATCCTGAGAGAGGCCGAATTCCAGGAGGCACCCCGCAATTTAGGGCCTCAGGCCCCTGAACCATTGTACAGGCTTTTTCCCTGGGAAACAAAACTCACAAGCCACTGTTCTGGGTGTCAGTTTTCAGGACCCACTTGGCACTCTTAAACCAGACCAAGTTGGAACTGGTGCCACCTTGCGTCTGGGAGGCATCCTGCGAGAGGCCGAATTCCAGAAGGCACCCGGCAATTTAAGGCCTTAGAAGCCTGAACCATTGTACAGGCTTTTTCCCTGGGAAACAAAACTCACAAGCCACTGTTCTGGGTGTCAGTTTGCAGGACCCACCTGGCACTCTCAAACCAGTCCAAGTTGGAATTTGTGCCACCTTGCGTCTGGGAGGCATCCTGCGAAAGGCGGATCTCCAGGAGCCACCCGGGAATTTAAGACGGCAGGACCCTGAACCATTATACAGGCTTTTTCCCTGGGAAACAAAACTCACAAGCCACTGTTCTGGGTGTCAGTTTTCAGGACCAACTTGGCACTCTTAAACCAGACCAAGTTGGAACTGGTGCCACCTTGCGTCTGGGAGGCACCCTGCGAGAGGCGCAATTCCAGGAGGCACCTGGCAATTTTAGGCCGCAAGACCCTGAACCTTTGTCCAGGCTTTTTCCCTGGGAAACAAAACTCACAAGCCACTGTTCTGGGTGTCAGTTTTCAGGACCCACTTGGCACTCTTAAACCAGACCAAGTTGGCACTGGTGCCACCTTGCGTCTGGGAGGCATCCTGCGAGATGCGGATCTCCAGGAGGTACCTGGGAATTTAAGGCCTCAGGACCCTGAACCATTGTACAGGCTTTTTCCCTGGGAAACAACACTCAGAAGCCACTGTTCTGGGTGTCAGTTTTCAGAACTTTATTGGCACTCTCACACCAGACCAAGTTGGAACTGGTGCCACCTTGCGTCTGGGAGGCATCCTGCGAGAGGAGCAATTCCAGGAGTCACCCGGCAATTTAAGGCCGCAGGCTCCTGAACCATTATCCAGGCTTTGTCCCTGGGAAAAAAACTCACAAGTCACTGTTCTGGGTGTCAGTTTTCAGGACCCACTTGACACTCTTAAACCAGACCAAGTTGGCACTGGTGCCACCTTGCATCTCGAAGACATCCTGCACGAGGCGGATCTGCAGGAGGCACCCGGTTATTTACGGCGGCATTACCCTAAACCATTGTACAGGCGTTTACCCTGGGAAACAAAACACACAAGCCACTGTTCTGGGTGTCAGTTTTCAGGCCCCACTTTGTACTCTTACACCAGACCAAGTTGGAACTGGTGCCACCTTGCGTCTGGGAGGCACCCTGCGAGAGGCGCAATTCCAGGAGGCACCTGGCAATTTAAGGCTGCACGACCTTGAACCATTGTCCAGGCGTTTTCCCTAGGAAACAAAACTCACAAGCCACTGTTCTGGGTGTCAGTTTTCAGGACCCACTTGGCACTCTTAAACCAGACTAAGTTGGAACTGGTGCCACCTTGCGTCTGGGAGGCATCCTGCGAGAGGCCGAATTCCAGGAGGCACCTGGATATTTAAGGCTGAAAGACCCTGAACAATTGTCCAGGTTTTTCCCTGGGAAACAAAACTCACAAGCCACTGTTCTGGGTGTCAGTTTTCAGGACCCACTTGGCACTCTTAAACCAGACTAAGTTGGAACTGGTGCCACCTTGCGTCTGGGAGGCATCCTGCGAGAGGCCGAATTCCAGGAGGCACCTGGCAATTTAAGGCCTCAGGCACCTGAACCATTTTACAGGCTTTTTCCCTGGGAAACAAAACTCACAAGCCACTGTTCTGGGTGTCAGTTTTCAGGACCCACTTGGCACTCTTAAACCAGACCAAGTTGGCACTGGTGCCACCTTGCATCTCGAAGACATCCTGCGAGAGGCGGATCTGCAGGAGGCACCCGGTTATTTAAGGCGGCATTACCCTAAACCATTGTACAGACGTTTACCCTGGGAAACAAAACACACAAGCCACTGTTCTGGGTGTCAGTTTTCAGGCCCCACTTTGCACTCTTAAACCAGACCAAGTTGGAACTGGTGCCACCTTGCGTCTGGGAGGCACCCTGCGAGAGGCGCAATTCCAGGAGGCACCCGGCAATTTAAGGCTGCACGACCTTGAACCATTGTCCAGGCGTTTTCCCTAGGAAACAAAACTCACAAGCCACTTTTCTGGGTGTCAGTTTTCAGGACCCACTTGGCACTCTTAAACCAGACTAAGTTGGAACTGGTGCCACCTTGCGTCTGGGAGGCATCCTGCGAGAGGCCGAATTCCAGGAGGCACCTGGCAATTTAAGGCCTCAGGCACCTGAACCATTTTACAGGCTTTTTCCCTGGGAAACAAAACTCACAAGCCACTGTTCTGGGTATCAGTTTTCAGGACCCACTTGGCACTCTTAAACCAGACCAAGTTGGAACTGGTGCCGCCTTGCATCTGGGAGGCATCCTGCGAGAGGCGCAATTCCAGGAGGCACCCGGCAATTTAAGGCCTCAGGCCCCTGAACCATTGTCCAGGCTTTTTCCCTGGGAAACAAAACTCAGAAGCCACTGTTTGGGTATCAGTTTTCAGGACCCACCTGGCACTCTCAAAACAGACCAAGTTGGAACTTGTGCCACCTTGCGTCTGAGAGGCATCCTGGGAGAGGCGGATCTCCAGGAGGCACCCGGGAATTTACGGCCTCAGGTCCCTGAACCATTATACAGGCTTTTTCCCTGGGAAACAAAACTCACAAGCCACTGTTCTGGGTGTCAGTTTGCAGGAGCCACCTGGCACTCTAAAACCAGACCAAGTTGGAACTGGTGCCACCTTGTGTCTTGGAGGCACCCTGCGAGAGGCGCAATTCCAGGAGGCATCTGGCAATTTTAGGCCGCAAGACCCTGAACCATTGTCCAGGCTTTTTCCCTGGGAAACAAAACTCACAAGCCACTGTTCTGGGTGTCAGTTTTCAGGACCCACTTGGCACTCTTAAACCAGACCAAATTGGCACTGGTGCCACCTTGAGTGGGGGAGGCATCCTGCGAGAGGCCGAATTCCAGGAGTCACCCAGCAATTTAAGGCCTCAGAACCCTGAACCATTCTACAGGCTTTTTCCCTGGGAAAAAAAACTCACAAGCCACTGTTCTGGGTGTTAGTTTTCAGGACACACTTGGCACTCTCAAACCAGACCAAGTTGGAACTGGTGCCACCTTGCGTCTGGGAGGCATCCTGCGAGAGGCCGAATTCCAGGAGGCACCCGGCATTTTAAGGCCACAAGCCCCTGAACCATTGTACAGGCTTTTTCCCTGGGAAAAAAACTCACAAGCCACTGTTCTGGGTGTCAGTATTCAGGACCCACTTGGCACTCTTAAACCAGACCAAGTTGGAACTGGTGCCACCTTGGGTCTGGGAGGCATCCTGCGAGAGGCCGAATTCAAGGAGGCACCCGGCAATTTAAGGCCTCAGGCCCCTGAACCATTGTCCAGGCTTTTTCCCTGGGAAACAAAACTCAGAAGCCACTGTTCTGGGTGTCAGTTTTCAGGACCCACTTGGCACTCTTAAACCAGACCAAGTTGGAACTGGTGCCACCTTGCGTCTGGGAGGCATCCTGCGAGAGGCCGAATTCCAGGAGGCACCCCGCAATTTAAGGCCTCAGGCCCCTGAACCATTGTACAGGCTTTTTCCCTGGGAAACAAAACTCACAAGCCACTGTTCTGGGTGTCAGTTTTCAGGACCCACTTGGCGCTCTTAAACCAGACCAAGTTGGAACTGGTGCCACCTTGCGTCTGGGAGGCATCCTGCGAAAGGCGCAATTCCAGGAGGCACCTGGCAATTTAAGGCCTCAGGCACCTGTACCATTTTACAGGCTTTTTCCCTGGGAAACAAAACTCACAAGCCACTGTTCTGGGTGTCAGTTTTCAGGACCCACTTGGCACTCTTAAACCAGACCAAGTTGGAACTGGTGCCACCTTGTGTCTTGGAGGCACCCTGCGAGAGGCGCAATTCCAGGAGGCATCTGGCAATTTTAGGCCGCAAGACCCTGAACCATTGTCCAGGGTTTTTCTCTGGGAAACAAAACTCACAAGCCACTGTTCTGGGTGTCAGTTTTCAGGACCCACTTGGCACTCTTAAACCAGACCAAATTGGCACTGGTGCCACCTTGAGTCGGGGAAGCATCCTGCGAGAGGCCGAATTCCAGGAGGCACCTGGCAATTTAAGGCCTCAGAACCCTGAACCATTGTACAGGCTTTTTCCCTGGGAAAAAAACTCACAAGCCACTGTTCTGGGTGTCAGTTTTCAGGACCCACCTGGCACTCTCAAACCAGTCCAAGTTGGAACTTGTGCCACCTTGTGTCTGGGAGGCATCCTGCGAAAGGCGGATCTCCAGGAGACAACCGGGAATTTAAGGCCGCAGGACCCTGAACCATTATACAGGCTTTTTCCCTGGGAAACAAAACTCACAAGCCACTGTTCTGGGTGTCAGTTTTCAGGACCCACTTGGCACTCTTAAACCAGACCAAGTTGGAACTGGTGCCACCTTGCGTCTGGGAGGCACCCTGCGAGAGGCGCAATTCCAGGAGGTACCTGGAAATTTTAGGCCGCAAGACCCTGAACCATTGTCCAGGCTTTTTCCCTGGGAAACAAAACTCACAAGCCACTGTTCTGGGTGTCAGTTTTCAGGACCCACTTGGCACTCTTAAACCAGACCAAGTTGGCACTGGTGCCAGCTTGCGTCTGGGAGGCATCCTGCGAGATGCGGATCTCCAGGAGGTACCTGGGAATTTAAGGCCGCAGGACCCTGAACCATTGTACAGGCTTTTTCCCTGGGAAACAAAACTCACAAGCCACTGTTCTGGGTGTCAGTTTTCAGGCCCCACTTTGCACTCTTAAACCAGACCAAGTTGGAACTGGTGCCACCTTGCGTCTGGGAGGCACCCTGCGAGAGGCGCAATTCCAAGAGGCACCTGGCAATTTAAGGCTGCACGACCTTGAACCATTGTCCAGGCGTTTTCCCTAGGAAACAAAACTCACAAGCCACTGTTCTGGGTGTCAGTTTGCAGGAGCCAACTGGCACTCTTAAACCAGACCAAGTTGGCACTGGTGTCATTTTGCATCTGGGAGGCATCCTGCGAGAGGCGGAACTCCAGCAGGCACTCGGCAATTTAAAGTCTCAGGCCCCTGAACCATTCTACAGGCTTTTTCCCTGGGAAACAAAACTCAGAAGCCACTGTTCTGGGTGTCAGTTTTCAGGACCCACTTGGTACTCTTAAACCAGACGAAGTTGGAACTGGTGCCACCTTGTGTCTGGGAGGCATCCTGCGAGAGGCTGAATTCTAAGAGGCACGCGGATATTTAAGGCCACAGGCCCCTGAACCATTGTCCAGGCTTTTTCCCTGGGAAACAAAACTCACAAGCCACTGTTCTGGGTGTCAGTTTGCAGGACCCACTTGGAACTCTCAAACCAGACCAAATTGGCACTGGTGCCACCTTGCGTCGGGGAGGTATCCTGCGAGAGGCCGAATTCCAGGAGGCACCGGGAAATTTAAGGCCTCAGGCCCCTGAACCATTGCACAGGCTTTTTCCCTGGGAAAAAAAACTCACAAGCCACTGTTCTGGGTGTCAGTTTTCAGGACCCACTTGGCGCTCTTAAACCAGACCAAGTTGGCACTGGTGCCACCTTGCGTATGGGAGGCATCCTGCGAGAGGCGCAATTCCAGGAGGCACCCGGCAATTTAAGGCCGCAGGCCCCTGAACCATTGTACAGGATTTTTCCCTGGGAAACAAAACTCACAAGCCACTGTTCTGGGTGTCAGTTTTCAGGACCCACTTGGAACTCTCAAACCAGACCAAGTTGGCACTGATGCCACCTTGGGTCTGGGAGGCATCCTTCGACAGGACGAATTCCAGGAGGCACCCGGCAATTTAAGGCCTCAGGCCCCTGAACAATTGTACAGGCTTTTTCCCAGAGAAACAAAACTCACAAGCCATTGTTCTGGGTGTCAGTTTTCAGAACTTTATTGGCACTCTTAAACCAGACCAAGTTGGAACTGGTGCCACCTTGCGTCTGGGAGGCATCCTGCGAGAGGCGCAATTCCAGGAGGCACCCGGCAATTTAAGGCCGCAGGCCCCTGTACATTTGTACAGGCTTTTTCCCTGGGAAACAAAACTCACAAGCCACTGTTTTGGGTGTCAGTTTGCAGGACCCACCTGGCACTCTCAAACCAGACAAAGTTGGAACTGGTGCCACCTTGTGTCTGGGAGGCACCCTGCGAGAGGCGCAATTCCAGGAGGCACCTGGCAATTTTAGGCCGCAAGACCCTGAACCATTGTACAGGCTTTTTCCCTGGGAAACAAAACTCACAAGCCACTGTTCTGGGTGTCAGTTTTCAGGACCCACTTGGCACTCTTAAACCAGACCAAGTTGGCACTGGTGCCACCTTGAGTCGGGGAGGCATCCTGCGAGAGGCCAAATTCCAGGAAGCACCCAGCAATTTAAGGCCTCAGAACCCTGAACAATTCTACAGGCTTTTTCCCTGGGAAAAAAAACTCACAAGCCACTGTTCTGGGTGTTAGCTTTCAAGACCCTATTGGCACTCTCAAACCAGACCAAGTTGGAACTGGTGCCACCTTGCGTCTGGGAGGCATCCTGCGAGAGGCCGAATTCCAGGAGGCACCCGGCAATTTAAGGCCTCAGGTCCCTGAACAATTGTACAGGCTTTTTCCCTGGGAAACAAAACTCACAAGCCACTGTTCTGGGTGTCAGTTTGCAAGACACACCTGGCACTCTCAAACCAGTCAGTGTTGGAACGAGTGCCACCTTGCGTCTGGGAGGCATCCTGCGAAAGGCGGATCTCCAGGAGGCACCCGGGAATTTAAGGCCGCAGGACCCTGAACCATTATACAGGCTTTTTCCCTGGGAAACAAAACTCACAAGCCCCTGTTCTGGGTGTCAGTTTTCAGGATCCTACTGGCACTCTTAAACCAGACCAAGTTGGAACTGGTGCCACCTTGCGTCTGGGAGGCACCATGCAAGAGGCGCAATTCCAGGAGGCACCCGGCAATTTAAGGCCGCAGGCTCCTTAACCATTGTCCAGGCTTTTTCTATGGGAAACAAAACTCACAAGCCACTGTTCTGGGTGTCAGTTTTCAGGACCCACTTGGCACTCTTAAACAAGACCAAGTTGGCACTGGTGCCACCTTGCGTCTGGGAGGCATCCTTCGACAGGCCGAATTCCAGGAGGCACCCGGCAATTTAAGGCCTCAGGCCCCTGAACCATTGTCCAGGCTTTTTCCCTGGGAAACAAAACTCACAAGCCACTGTTCTGGGTGTCAGTTTGCAGGAGCCACCTGGCACTCTAAAACCAGACCAAGTTGGCACTGGTGTCATTTTGCGTCTGGGAGGCATCCTGCGAGAGGCCGAATTCCAGGAGGCACCCGGCAATTTAAGGCCGCAGGACCCTGAACCATTCTACAGGCTTTTTCCCTGGGAAACAAAACTCACAAGCCACTGTTCTGGGTGTCAGTTTGCAGGACCCACTTGGAACTCTCAAACCAGACCAAATTGGCACTGGTGCCACCTTGCGTCGGGGAGGCATCCTGCGAGAGGCCGAATTCCAGGAGGCACCGGGAAATTTAAGGCCTCAGGCCCCTGAACCATTGCACAGGCTTTTTCCCTGGGAAACAAAACTCACAAGCCACTGTTCTGGGTGTCAGTTTTCAGGACCCACTTGGCGCTCTTAAACCAGACCAAGTTGGCACTGGTGCCACCTTGCGTATGGGAGGCATCCTGCGAGAGGCGCAATTCCAGGAGGCACCCGGCAATTTAAGGCCGCAGGCCCCTGAACCATTGTACAGGCTTTTTCCCTGGGAAACAAAACTCACAAGCCACTGTTCTGGGTGTCAGTTTTCAGGACCCACTTGGAGCTCTCAAACCAGACCAAGTTGGCACTGATGCCACCTTGGGTCTGGGAGGCATCCTTCGACAGGACGAATTCCAGGAGGCACCCGGCAATTTAAGGCCTCAGGCCCCTGAACAATTGTACAGGCTTTTTCCCAGAGAAACAAAACTCACAAGCCATTGTTCTGGGTGTCAGTTTTCAGAACCCACTTGGCACTCTTAAACCAGACCAAGTTGGAACTGGTGCCACCTTGCGTCTGGGAGGCATCCTGCGAGAGGCGCAATTCCAGGAGGCACCCGGCAATTTAAGGCCGCAGGGCCCTGTACATTTGTACAGGCTTTTTCCCTGGGAAACAAAACTCACAAGCCACTGTTTTGGGTGTCAGTTTGCAGGACCCACCTGGCACTCTCAAACCAGACAAAGTTGGACTTGGTGCCACCTTGTGTCTGGGAGGCACCCTGCGAGAGGCGCAATTCCAGGAGGCACCTGGCAATTTTAGGCCGCAAGACCCTGAACCATTGTACAGGCTTTTTCCCTGGGAAACAAAACTCACAAGCCACTGTTCTGGGTGTCAGTTTTCAGGACCCACTTGGCACTCTTAAACCAGACCAAGTTGGCACTGGTGCCACCTTGAGTCGGGGAGGCATCCTGCGAGAGGCCAAATTCCAGGAAGCACCCAGCAATTTAAGGCCTCAGAACCCTGAACAATTCTACAGGCTTTTTCCCTGGGAAAAAAAACTCACAAGCCACTGTTCTGGGTGTTAGCTTTCAAGACCCTATTGGCACTCTCAAACCAGACCAAGTTGGAACTGGTGCCACCTTGCGTCTGGGAGGCATCCTGCGAGAGGCCGAATTCCAGGAGGCACCCGGCAATTTAAGGCCTCAGGTCCCTGAACAATTGTACAGGCTTTTTCCCTGGGAAACAAAACTCACAAGCCACTGTTCTGGGTGTCAGTTTGCAAGACACACCTGGCACTCTCAAACCAGTCAGTGTTGGAACGAGTGCCACCTTGCGTCTGGGAGGCATCCTGCGAAAGGCGGATCTCCAGGAGGCACCCGGGAATTTAAGGCCGCAGGACCCTGAACCATTATACAGGCTTTTTCCCTGGGAAACAAAACTCACAAGCCCCTGTTCTGGGTGTCAGTTTTCAGGATCCTACTGGCACTCTTAAACCAGACCAAGTTGGAACTGGTGCCACCTTGCGTCTGGGAGGCACCATGCGAGAGGCGCAATTCCAGGAGGCACCCGGCAATTTAAGGCCGCAGGCTCCTGAACCATTGTCCAGGCTTTTTCTATGAGAAACAAAACTCACAAGCCACTGTTCTGGGTGTCAGTTTTCAGGACCCACTTGGCACTCTTAAACAAGACCAAGTTGGCACTGGTGCCACCTTGCGTCTGGGAGGCATCCTGCGAGAGGCCGAATTCCAGGAGGCACCCGGCAATTTAAGGCCTCAGGCCCCTGAACCATTCTACAGGCTTTTTTCCTGGGAAACAAAACTCACAAGCCACTGTTCTGGGTGTCAGTTTGCAGGAGCCACCTGGCACTCTTAAAAGAGAGGAGGTTGGCACTGGTGTCATTTTGCATATGGGAGGCATCCTGCGAGAGGCGGAATTCCAGGATGCACCCAGCAATTTAAGGCCTCAGGCCCATGAACCATTGTACAGGCTTTTTCCCTGGGAAAAAAAACACACAAGCCACTGTTCTGGGTGTCAGTTTTCAGGACCCACTTGGCACTCTAAACCAGACCAAGTTGGAACTGGTGCCACCTTGGGTCTGGGAGGCATCCTTCGAGAGGCCGAATTCCAGGAGGCACCCGGCAATTTAAGGCCTCAGGCCCCTGAACCATTGTCCAGGGTTTTTCCCTGGGAAACAAAACTCACAAGCCACTGTTCTGGGTGTCAGTTTGCAGGACCCACTTGGCACTCTTAAACCAGACTAAGTTGAACTGGTGCCACCTTGCGTCTGGGAGGCATCCTGCGAGAGGCGCAATTTTAGGAGGCACCCGGCAATATAAGGCCTCAGGCCCCTGAACCATTGTACCGGCATTTTCCCTGGGAAAAAAAACTCACAAGCCACTGTTCTGGGTGTCAGTTTTCAGACCCCACTTTGCACTCTTAAACCAGACCAAGTTGGAACTGGTGCCACCTTGCGTCTGGGAGGCATCCTTCGACAGGCGGAATTCCAGGAGGCACCTGGCAATTTAAGGCTGAAAGACCCTGAACCATTGTCCATGCTTTTTCCCTGGGAAACAAAACTCACAAGCCACTGTTCTGGGTGTCAGTTTTCAGGACACACTTGGCACTCTTAAACCAGACTAAGCTGGAACTGGTGCCACCTTGCGTCTGGGAGGCATCCTGCGAGAGGCCGAATTCCAGGAGGCACCCGGCAATTTAAGGCCTCAGGCACCTGAACCATTGTACAGGCTTTTTCCCTGGGAAACAAAACTCACAAGCCACTGTTCTGGGTGTCAGTTTTCAGGACCCACTTGGCACTCTTAAACCAGACCAAGTTGGAACTGGTGCCACCTTGCGTATGGGAGGCATCCTGCTAGAGGCGCAATTCCAGGAGGCACCCGGCAATTTAAGGCCGCAGGCCCCTGAACCATTGTACAGGCTTTTTCCCTGGGAAACAAAACTCAGAAGCCACTGTTCTGGGTGTCAGTTTTCAGGACCCACTTGGCACTCTCAAACCAGACCAAGTTGGAACTGGTGCCACCTTGCGTCTGGGAGGCACACTGCGAGAGACGCAATTCCAGTAGGCACCTGGCAATTTAAGGCCGCAGGACCCTGAACCATTGTCCAGGCTTTTTCCCTGGGAAACAAAACTCACAAGCCACTGTTCTGGGTGTCAGTTTTCAGGACCCACTTGGCACTCTTAAACCAGACCAAGTTGGCACTGGTGCCACCTTGAGTCGGGGAGGCATCCTGCGAGAGGCCGAATTCCAGGAGGCACCCAGCAATTTAAGGCCTCAGAACCCTGGACCATTGTACAGGCTTTTTCCCTGGGAAACAAAACTCACAAGCCACTTTTCTGGGTGTTAGTTTTCAGGACACACCTGGCACTCTCAAACCAGTCCAAGTTGGAACGTGTGCCACCTTGCGTCTGGGAGGCATCCTGCGAAAGGCGGATCTCCAGGAGGCACCCGGGAATTTAAGGCCGCAGGACCCTGAACCATTATACAGGCTTTTTCCCTGGGAAACAAAACTCACAAGCCACTGTTCTGGGTGTCAGTTTTCAGGACCCACTTGGCACTCTTAAACCAGACCAAGTTGGAACTGGTGCCACCTTGCGTCTGGGATGCATCCTGCGAGAGGCGCAATTCCAGGAGGCACCCGGCAATTTAAGGCCGCAAGACCCTGAACCATTGTCCAGGCTTTTTCCCTGGGAAACAAAACTCACAAGCCACTGTTCTGGGTGTCAGTTTTCAGGACCCACTTGGCACTCTTAAACCAGACCAAGTTGGCACTGGTGCCACCTTGCGTCTGGGAGGCATCCTGCGAGAGGAGCAATTCCAGGAGGCACCCGGCAATTTAAGGCCTCAGGCCCCTGAACCATTCTACAGGCTGTTTTCCTGGGAAACAAAACTCACAAGCCACTGTTCTGGGTGTCAGTTTGCAGGAGCCACCTGGCACTCTTAAATGAGAGGAGGTTGGCACTGGTGTCATTTTGCATCTGGGAGGCATCCTGCGAGAGGCGGAACTCCAGTAGGCACTCGGCAATTTAAGGCCTCAGGCCCCTGAACCATTGTACAGGCTTTTTCCCTGGGAAACAAAACTCACAAGCCACTGTTCTGGGTGTCAGTTTTCAGGACCCTATTGACACTCTCAAACCAGACCCAGTTGGATCTGGTGCCACCTAGCGTCTGGGAGGCATCTTGCGAAAGGCCCATTACCAGGAGGCACACGGCAATTTAAGGCCTCAGGCCCGTGAACCATTGTACAGGCTTTTTCCCTGGGAAACAAAACTCACAAGCCACTGTTCTGGGTGTCAGTTTTCAGGACACACTTGGCACTCTAAACCAGACCAAGTTGGAACTGGTGCCACCTTGGGTCTGGGAGGCATCCTGCGAGAGGCCGAATTCCAGGAGGCACCCGGCAATTTAAGGCCTCAGGCCCCTGAACCATTGTACAGGCTTTTTCCCTGGGAAACAAAACTCACAAGCCACTGTTCTGGGTGTCAGTTTGCAGGACCCACTTGGCACTCTCAAACCAGACCAAGTTGGAACTGGTGCCACCTTGCGTCTGGGAGGCATCCTGCGAGAGGCGCAATTCCAGGAGGCAACCGGCAATTTAAGGCAGCAGGACCCTGAACCATTGTACAGGCATTTTCCCTGGGAAACAAAACTCACAAGCCACTGTTCTGGGTGTCAGTTTTCAGGACCCACTTGGCACTCTTAAACCAGACCAAGTTGGAACTGGTGCCACCTTGCGTCTGGGAGGCATCCTGCGAGAGGCGCAATTCCAGGAGGCACCCGGCAATTTAAGGCCGCAGGACCCTGAACCATTGTACAGGCTTTTTCCCTGGGAAAATAAACTCACAAGCCACTGTTCTGGGTGTCAGTTTTCAGGACCAACCTGGCATTCTCAAACCAGACCAAGTTGGCACTGGTGTTCCTTTGCGTCGGGGAGGCATCCTGCGAGAGGCGCAATTCCAGGAGGCACCCGGCAATTTAAGGCCTCAGGCCCCTGAACCATTGTACAGGCATTTTCCCTGGGAAAAAAAACTCACAAGCCACTGTTCTGGGTGTCAGTTTTCAGACCCCACTTTGCACTCTTAAACCAGACCAAGTTGGAACTGGTGCCACCTTGCGTCTGGGCGGCACCCTGCGAGAGGCGCAATTCCAGGAGGCACCTGGCAATTTAAGGCTGAAAGACCCTGAACCATTGTACAGGCATTTTCCCTGGGAAACAAAACTCACAAGCCACTGTTCTGGGTGTTAGTTTTCAGGACACACCTGGCACTCTCAAACCAGTCCAAGTTGGAACGTGTGCCACCTTGCGTCTGGGAGGCATCCTGCGAAAGGCGGATCTCCAGGAGGCACCCGGGAATTTAAGGCCGCAGGACCCTGAACCATTATACAGGCTTTTTCCCTGGGAAACAAAACTCACAAGCCACTGTTTTGGGTGTCAGTTTTCAGGACCCACTTGGCACTCTTAAACCAGACCAAGTTGGCACTGGTGCCACCTTGCGTCTGGGAGGCATCCTGCGAGAGGAGCATTTCCAGGAGGCACCCGGCAATTTAAGGCCTCAGGCCCCTGAACCGTTCTACAGGCTGTTTTCCTGGGAAACAAAACTTACAAGCCACTGTTCTGGGTGTCAGTTTGCAGGAGCCACCTGGCACTCTTAAATGAGAGGAGGTTGGCACTGGTGTCATTTTGCATCTGGGAGGCATCCTGCGAGAGGCGGAACTCCAGTAGGCACTCGGCAATTTAAGGCCTCAGGCCCCTGAACCATTGTACAGGCTTTTTCCCTGGGAAACAAAACTCACAAGCCACTGTTCTGGGTGTCAGTTTTCAGGACCCTATTGGCACTCTCAAACCAGACCCAGTTGGATCTGGTGCCACCTAGCGTCTGGGAGGCATCTTGCGAAAGGCCCATTACCAGGAGGCACACGGCAATTTAAGGCCTCAGGCCCGTGAACCATTGTACAGGCTTTTTCCCTGGGAAACAAAACGCAGAAGCCACTGTTCTGGGTGTCAGTTTTCAGGACCCACTTGGCACTCTAAACCAGACCAAGTTGGAACTGGTGCCACCTTGGGTCTGGGAGGCATCCTGGGAGAGGCCGAATTCCAGGAGGCACCCGGCAATTTTAGGCCGTAGGCCCCTGAACCATTGTACAGGCTTTTTCCCTGGGAAACAAAACTCACAAGCCACTGCTCTGGGTGTCAGTTTGCAGGACCCACCTGGCACTCTCAAACCAGACCAAGTTGGCACTGGTGTTCCTTTGCGTCGGGGAGGCATCCTGCAAGAGGCGCAGCTCCTGGAGGCACCCGGCAATTTAAGGTCGCAAGACCCTGAACCATTGTACAGGCATTTTCCCTGGGAAACAAAACTCAGAAGCCACTGTTCTGGGTGTCAGTTTTCAGGACCCACTTGGCACACTCAAACCGGACCAAGTTGGAACTGGTGCCACCTTGTGTCTGGGAGGCACCCTGCGATAGGCGCAATTCCAGGAGGCACCTGGCAATTTAAGGCCGCAAGACCCTGAATCATTGTCGAGGCTTTTTACCTGGGAAACAAAACTCAGAAGCCACTGTTCTGGGTGTCAGTTTTCAGGACCCACTTGGCACTCTTAAACCAGACTAAGTTGGAACTGGTGCCACCTTGCGTCTGGGAGGCATCCTGCGAGAGGCCGAATTCCAGGAGGCACCCGGCAATTTAAGGCCTCAGGCCCGTGAACCATTGTACAGGCTTTTTCCCTGGGAAACAAAACTCAGAAGCCACTGTTCTGGGTGTCAGTTTTCAGGACCCACTTGGCACTCTGAAACCAGACCAAGTTGGAACTGGTGCCACCTTGCGTCTGGGAGGCATCCTGCGAGAGGCGCAATTCCAGGAGGCACCCGGCAATTTAAGGCTGCAGGCCCCTGAACCATTGTACAGGCTTTTTCCCTGGGAAACAAAACTCACAAGCCACTGTTCTGGGTGTCAGTTTTCAGGACCCACTTGGCACTCTCAAACCAGATGAAGTTGGAACTGGTGCCACCTTATTTCTGCGAGGCATCCTGCGAGAGGCGCAATTCCAGGAGGCACCCTGCAATTTTAGGCCGCAAGACCCTGAACCATTGTCCAGGCTTTTCCCTGGGAAACAAAACTCACAAGCCACTGTTCTGGGTGTCAGTTTGCAGGACCCACTTGGCACTCTTAAACCAGACTAAGTTGAACTGGTGCCACCTTGCGTCTGGGAGGCATCCTGCGAGAGGCGCAATTTTAGGAGGCACCCGGCAATGTAAGGCCTCAGGCCCCTGAACCATTGTACAGGCATTTTCCCTGGGAAAAAAAACTCACAAGCCACTGTTCTGGGTGTCAGTTTTCAGACCCCACTTTGCACTCTTAAACCAGACCAAGTTGGAACTGGTGCAACCTTGCGTCTGGGCGGCACCCTGCGAGAGGGGCAATTCCAGGAGGCACCTGGCAATTTAAGGCTGAAAGACCCTGAACCATTGTCCAGGCTTTTTCCCTGGGAAACAAAACTCACAAGCCACTGTTCTGGGTGTCAGTTTTCAGGACCCACTTGGCACTCTTAAACCAGACTAAGTTGGAACTGGTGCCACCTTGGGTCTGGGAGGCATCCTGCGAGAGGCCGAATTCCAGGAGGCACCCGGCAATTTAAGGCCTCAGGCACCTGAACCATTCTACAGGCTTTTTCCCTGGGAAACAAAACTCACAAGCCACTGTTCTGGGTGTCAGTTTTCAGGACCCACTTGGCACTCTCAAACCAGATGAAGTTGGAACTGGTGCCACCTTGCGTCTGGGAGGCATCCTGCGAGAGGCCGAATTCCAGGTGGCACCCGGCATTTAAAGGCCTCAAGCCCCTGAACCATTGTACAGGCTTTTTCCCTGGGAAAAAAACTCACAAGCCACTGTTCTGGGTGTTAGTTTTCAGGACACACCTGGCACTCTCAAAGCAGTCCAAGTTGGAACGTGTGCCACCTTGCGTCTGGGAGGCATCCTGCGAAAGGCGGATCTCCACGAGGCACCCGGGAATTTAAGGCCGCAGGACCCTGAACCATTATACAGGCTTTTTCCCTGGGAAACAAAACTCACAAGCCACTGTTCTGGGTGTCAGTTTTCAGGACCCACTTGGCACTCTTAAACCAGACCAAGTTGGAACTGGTGCCACCTTGCGTCTGGGAGGCACCCTGCGAGAGGCGCAATTCCAGGAGGCACCCGGCAATTTAAGGCCGCAAGACCCTGAACCATTGTCCAGGCTTTTTCCCTGGGAAACAAAACTCACAAGCCACTGTTCTGGGTGTCAGTTTTCAGGACCCACTTGGCACTCTTAAACCAGACCAAGTTGGCACTGGTGCCACCTTGCGTCTGGGAGGCATCCTGCGAGAGGAGCAATTCCAGGAGGCACCCGGCAATTTAAGGCCTCAGGCCCCTGAACCATTCTACAGGCTGTTTTCCTGGGAAACAAAACTCACAAGCCACTGTTCTGGGTGTCAGTTTTCAGGACCCTATTGGCACTCTCAAACCAGACCCAGTTGGATCTGGTGCCACCTAGCGTCAGGGAGGCATCTTGCGAAAGGCCCATTACCAGGAGGCACACGGCAATTAAAGGCCTCAGGCCGGTGAACCATTGTACAGGCTTTTTCCCTGGGAAACAAAACTCAGAAGCCACTGTTCTGGGTGTCAGTTTTCAGGACCCACTTGGCACTCTAAACCAGACCAAGTTGGAACTGGTGCCACCTTGCGTCTGGGAGGCATCCTGCGAGAGGCGCAATTCCAGGAGGCACCCGGCAATATAAGGCCTCAGGCCCCTGAACAATTGTACAGGCTTTTTCCCTGGGAAACAAAACTCACAAGCCACTGTTCTGGGTGTCAGTTTTCAGGACCCACTTGGCACTCTTAAACCAGACCAAGTTGGAACTGGTGCCACCTTGCGTCTGGGAGGCATCCTGCGAGAGGAGCAATTCCAGGAGGCACCCGGCAATTTAAGGCCGCAGGACCCTGAACCATTGTACAGGCTTTTTCCCTGGGAAAATAACTCACAAGCCACTGTTCTGGGTATCAGTTTGCAGGACCCACCTGGCACTCTCAAACCAGACCAAGTTGGCACTGGTGTTCCTTTGCGTCGTGGAGGCATCCTGCAAGAGGCGCAGCTCCTGGAGGCACCCGGCAATTTAAGGTCGCAAGACCCTGAACCATTGTACAGGCATTTTCCCTGGGAAACAAAACTCAGAAGCCACTGTTCTGGGTGTCAGTTTTCAGGACCCTATTGGCACTCTTAAACCAGATCAAGTTGGAACTTGTGCCACCTTGTGTCTGGGAGGCATCCTGCGAGAGGCCGAATTCCAGGAGGCACCCGGCAATTTAAGGCCTCAGGCCCCTGAACCATTGTACAGGCTTTTTCCCTGGGAAACAAAACTCACAAGCCACTGTTCTGGGTGTTAGTTTTCAGGACACACCTGGCACTCTCAAAGCAGTCCAAGTTGGAACGTGTGCCACCTTGCGTCTGGGAGGCATCCTGCGAAAGGCGGATCTCCAGGAGGCACCCGGGAATTTAAGGCCGCAGGACCCTGAACCATTATACAGGCTTTTTCCCTGGGAAACAAAACTCACAAGCCACTGTTCTGGGTGTCAGTTTTCAGGACCCACTTGGCACTCTTAAACCAGACCAAGTTGGAACTGGTGCCACCTTGCGTCTGGGAGGCACCCTGCGAGAGGCGCAATTCCAGGAGGCACCCGGCAATTTAAGGCCGCAAGACCCTGAACCATTGTCCAGGCTTTTTCCCTGGGAAACAAAACTCACAAGCCACTGTTCTGGGTGTCAGTTTTCAGGACCCACTTGGCACTCTTAAACCAGACCAAGTTGGCACTGGTGCCACCTTGCGTCTGGGAGGCATCCTGCGAGAGGAGCAATTCCAGGAGGCACCCGGCAATTTAAGGCCTCAGGCCCCTGAACCATTCTACAGGCTGTTTTCCTGGGAAACAAAACTCACAAGCCACTGTTCTGGGTGTCAGTTTGCAGGAGCCACCTGGCACTCTTAAATGAGAGGAGGTTGGCACTGGTGTCATTTTGCATCTGGGAGGCATCCTGCGAGAGGCGGAACTCCAGTAGGCACTCGGCAATTTAAGGCCTCAGGCCCCTGAACAATTGTACAGGCTTTTTCCCTGGGAAACAAAACTCACAAGCCACTGTTCTGGGTGTCAGTTTTCAGGACCCTATTGGCACTCTCAAACCAGACCCAGTTGGATCTGGTGCCACCTAGCGTCAGGGAGGCATCTTGCGAAAGGCCCATTACCAGGAGGCGCACGGCAATTAAAGGCCTCAGGCCCGTGAACCATTGTACAGGCTTTTTCCCTGGGAAACAAAACTCAGAAGCCACTGTTCTGGGTGTCAGTTTTCAGGACCCACTTGGCACTCTAAACCAGACCAAGTTGGAACTGGTGCCACCTTGCGTCTGGGAGGCACCCTGCGAGAGGCGCAATTCCAGGAGGCACCTGGCAATTTCAGGCCGCAAGACCCTGAACCATTGTCGAGGCTTTTTCCCTGGGAAACAAAACTCACAAGCCACTGTTCTGGGTGTCAGTTTTCAGGACCCTATTGGCACTCTTAAACCAGATCAAGTTGGAACTTGTGCCACCTTGTGTCTGGGAGGCATCCTGCGAGAGGCCGAATTCCAGGAGGCACCCAGCAATTTAAGGCCTCAGGCCCGTGAACCATTGTACAGGCTTTTTCCCTGGGAAACAAAACTCACAAGCCACTGTTCTGGGCGTCAGTTTTCAGGACCCACTTGGCACTCTAAAACCAGACCAAGTTGGAACTGGTGCCACCTTGGGTCTGGGAGGCATCCTTCGACAGGCCGAATTCCAAGAGGCACCCAGCAATTTAAGGCCTCAGGCCCCTGAACCATTGTCCAGGCTTTTTCCCTGGGAAACAAAACTCAGAAGCCACTGTTCTGGGTGTCAGTTTTAAGGACCCACTTGGCACTCTTAAACCAGACTAAGTTGGAACTGGTGCCACCTTGCGTCTGGGAGGCATCCTGCGAGAGGAGCAATTCCAGGAGGCACCCGGCAATTTAAGGCCTCAGGCCCCTGAACCATTCTACAGGCTGTTTTCCTGGGAAACAAAACTCACAAGCCACTGTTCTGGGTGTCAGTTTGCAGGAGCCACCTGGCACTCTTAAATGAGAGGAGGTTGGCACTGGTGTCATTTTGCATCTGGGAGGCATCCTGCGAGAGGCGGAACTCCAGTAGGCACTCGGCAATTTAAGGCCTCAGGCCCCTGAACCATTGTACAGGCTTTTTCCCTGGGAAACAAAACTCACAAGCCACTGTTCTGGGTGTCAGTTTTCAGGACCCTATTGGCACTCTCAAACCAGACCCAGTTGGATCTGGTGCCACCTAGCGTCAGGGAGGCATCTTGCGAAAGGCCCATTACCAGGAGGCACACGGCAATTAAAGGCCTCAGGCCGGTGAACCATTGTACAGGCTTTTTCCCTGGGAAACAAAACTCAGAAGCCACTGTTCTGGGTGTCAGTTTTCAGGACCCACTTGGCACTCTAAACCAGACCAAGTTGGAACTGGTGCCACCTTGCGTCTGGGAGGCATCCTGCGAGAGGCGCAATTTTAGGAGGCACCCGGCAATATAAGGCCTCAGGCCCCTGAACAATTGTACAGGCTTTTTCCCTGGGAAACAAAACTCACAAGCCACTGTTCTGGGTGTCAGTTTTCAGGACCCACTTGGCACTCTTAAACCAGACCAAGTTGGAACTGGTGCCACCTTGCGTCTGGGAGGCATCCTGCGAGAGGAGCAATTCCAGGAGGCACCCGGCAATTTAAGGCCGCAGGACCCTGAACCATTGTACAGGCTTTTTCCCTGGGAAACAAAACTCACAAGCCACTGTTTTGGGTGTCAGTTTTCAGGACCCACTTGGCACTCTTAAACCAGACCAAGTTGGAACTGGTGCCACCTTGCTTCTGGGAGGCATCCTGCGAGAGGCGCAATTCTAGGAGGCACCCGGCAATTTAAGGCCGCAGGACCCTGAACCATTGTACAGGCTTTTTCCCTGGGAAAATAACTCACAAGCCACTGTTCTGGGTATCAGTTTGCAGGACCCACCTGGCACTCTCAAACCAGACCAAGTTGGCACTGGTGTTCCTTTGCGTCGGGGAGGCATCCTGCAAGAGGCGCAGCTCCTGGAGGCACCCGGCAATTTAAGGTCGCAAGACCCTGAACCATTGTACAGGCATTTTCCCTGAGAAACAAAACTCAGAAGCCACTGTTCTGGGTGTCAGTTTTCAGGACCCACTTGGCACTCTCGAACCAGACCAAGTTGGAACTGGTGCCACCTTGCGTCTGGGAGGCATCCTGCGAGAGGCGCAATTTAAGGAGGCACCCGGCAATATAAGGCCTCAGGCCCCTGAACCATTGTACAGGCTTTTTCCCTGGGAAACAAAACTCACAAGCCACTGTTCTGGGTGTCAGTTTTCAGGACCAACTTGGCACTCTTAAACCAGACCAAGTTGGATCTGGTGCCATCTTGCGTCTGGGAGGCACCCTGCGAGAGGCGCAATTCCAGGAGGCACCTGGCAATTTAAGGCCGCAAGACCCTGAACCATTGTCGAGGCTTTTTCCCTGGGAAACAAAACTCACAAGCCACTGTTCTGGGTGTCAGTTTTCAGGACCCTATTGGCACTCTTAAACCAGATCAAGTTGGAACTTGTGCCACCTTGTGTCTGGGAGGCATCCTGCGAGAGGCCGAATTCCAGGAGGCACCCAGCAATTTAAGGCCTCAGGCCCGTGAACCATTGTACAGGCTTTTTCCCTGGGAAACAAAACTCACAAGCCACTGTTCTGGGCGTCAGTTTTCAGGACCCACTTGGCACTCTAAAACCAGACCAAGTTGGAACTGGTGCCACCTTGGGTCTGGGAGGCATCCTTCGACAGGCCGAATTCCAAGAGGCACCCAGCAATTTAAGGCCTCAGGCCCCTGAACCATTGTCCAGGCTTTTTCCCTGGGAAACAAAACTCAGAAGCCACTGTTCTGGGTGTCAGTTTTAAGGACCCACTTGGCACTCTTAAACCAGACTAAGTTGGAACTGGTGCCACCTTGCGTCTGGGAGGCATCCTGCGAGAGGCCGAATTCCAGGAGGCACCCGGCAATTTAAGGCCTCAGGCCCCTGAACCATTGTACAGGCTTTTTCCCTGGGAAACAAAACTCACAAGCCACTGTTCTGGGTGTCAGTTTTCAGGACCCACTTGGCACTCTAAAACCAGACCAAGTTGCCACTGGTGTCATTTTGCATCTGGGAGGCATCCTGCGAGAGGCGGAACTCCAGTAGGCACTCGGCAATTTAAGGCCTCAAGCCCCTGAATTATTGTACAGGCTTTTTCCCTGGGAAACAAAACTCACAAGCCACTGTTCTGGGTGTCAGTTTTCAGGACCCTATTGGCACTCTCAAACCAGACCCAGTAGGATCTGGTGCCACCTAGCGTCTGGGAGGCATCTTGCGAAACGAACAATTCCAGGAGGCACCTGGCAATTTAAGGCCTCAGGCCCCTGAACCATTCTACAGGCTTTTTCCCTGGGAAACAAAACTCACAAGCCACTGTTCTGGGTGTCAGTTTTCAGGACCCACTTGGATCTCTCAAACCAGACCAAGTTGGAACTGGTGCCACCTTGCGTCTGGGAGGCATCCTGCGAGAGGCGCAATTTTAGGAGGCACCCGGCAATTTAAGGCCTCAGGCCCCTGAACCATTGTACAGGCTTTTTCCCTGGGAAACAAAACTCACAAGCCACTGTTCTGGGTGTCAGTTTGCAGGACCCACTTGGCACTCTTAAACCAGACCAAGTTGGAACTGGTGCCACCTTGCGTCTAGGAGGCATCCTGCGAGAGGAGCAACTCCAGGAGGCACCCGGCAATTTAAGGCCGCAGGCCCCTGAACCATTGTACAGGCATTTTCCCTGGGAAAAAAAACTCACAAGCCACTGTTCTGGGTGTCAGTTTTCAGACCCCACTTTGCACTCTTAAACCAGACCAAGTTGGAACTGGTGCAACCTTGCGTCTGGGCGGCACCCTGCGAGAGGCGCAATTCCAGGAGGCACCTGGCAATTTAAGGCTGAAAGACCCTGAACCATTGTCCAGGCTTTTTCCCTGGGAAACAAAACTCACAAGCCACTGTTCTGGGTGTCAGTTTTCAGGACCCACTTGGCACTCTTAAACCAGACTAAGTTGGAACTGGTGCCACCTTGGGTCTGGGAGGCATCCTGCGAGAGGCCGAATTCCAGGAGGCACCCGGCAATTTAAGGCCTCAGGCACCTGAACCATTCTACAGGCTTTTTCCCTGGGAAACAAAACTCACAAGCCACTGTTCTGGGTGTCAGTTTTCAGGACCCACTTGGCACTCTCAAACCAGATGAAGTTGGAACTGGTGCCACCTTGCGTCTGGGAGGCATCCTGCGAGAGGCCGAATTCCAGGTGGCACCCGGCATTTAAAGGCCTCAAGCCCCTGAACCATTGTACAGGCTTTTTCCCTGGGAAAAAAACTCACAAGCCACTGTTCTGGGTGTTAGTTTTCAGGACACACCTGGCACTCTCAAAGCAGTCCAAGTTGGAACGTGTGCCACCTTGCGTCTGGGAGGCATCCTGCGAAAGGCGGATCTCCACGAGGCACCCGGGAATTTAAGGCCGCAGGACCCTGAACCATTATACAGGCTTTTTCCCTGGGAAACAAAACTCACAAGCCACTGTTCTGGGTGTCAGTTTTCAGGACCCACTTGGCACTCTTAAACCAGACCAAGTTGGAACTGGTGCCACCTTGCGTCTGGGAGGCACCCTGCGAGAGGCGCAATTCCAGGAGGCACCCGGCAATTTAAGGCCGCAAGACCCTGAACCATTGTCCAGGCTTTTTCCCTGGGAAACAAAACTCACAAGCCACTGTTCTGGGTGTCAGTTTTCAGGACCCACTTGGCACTCTTAAACCAGACCAAGTTGGCACTGGTGCCACCTTGCGTCTGGGAGGCATCCTGCGAGAGGAGCAATTCCAGGAGGCACCCGGCAATTTAAGGCCTCAGGCCCCTGAACCATTCTACAGGCTGTTTTCCTGGGAAACAAAACTCACAAGCCACTGTTCTGGGTGTCAGTTTTCAGGACCCTATTGGCACTCTCAAACCAGACCCAGTTGGATCTGGTGCCACCTAGCGTCAGGGAGGCATCTTGCGAAAGGCCCATTACCAGGAGGCACACGGCAATTTAAGGCCTCAGGCCCGTGAACCATTGTACAGGCTTTTTCCCTGGGAAACAAAACTCAGAAGCCACTGTTCTGGGTGTCAGTTTTCAGGACCCACTTGGCACTCTAAACCAGACCAAGTTGGAACTGGTGCCACCTTGCGTCTGGGAGGCATCCTGCGAGAGGCGCAATTCCAGGAGGCACCCGGCAATATAAGGCCTCAGGCCCCTGAACAATTGTACAGGCTTTTTCCCTGGGAAACAAAACTCACAAGCCACTGTTCTGGGTGTCAGTTTTCAGGACCCACTTGGCACTCTTAAACCAGACCAAGTTGGAACTGGTGCCACCTTGCGTCTGGGAGGCATCCTGCGAGAGGAGCAATTCCAGGAGGCACCCGGCAATTTAAGGCCGCAGGACCCTGAACCATTGTACAGGCTTTTTCCCTGGGAAAATAACTCACAAGCCACTGTTCTGGGTATCAGTTTGCAGGACCCACCTGGCACTCTCAAACCAGACCAAGTTGGCACTGGTGTTCCTTTGCGTCGTGGAGGCATCCTGCAAGAGGCGCAGCTCCTGGAGGCACCCGGCAATTTAAGGTCGCAAGACCCTGAACCATTGTACAGGCATTTTCCCTGGGAAACAAAACTCAGAAGCCACTGTTCTGGGTGTCAGTTTTCAGGACCCTATTGGCACTCTTAAACCAGATCAAGTTGGAACTTGTGCCACCTTGTGTCTGGGAGGCATCCTGCGAGAGGCCGAATTCCAGGAGGCACCCGGCAATTTAAGGCCTCAGGCCCCTGAACCATTGTACAGGCTTTTTCCCTGGGAAACAAAACTCACAAGCCACTGTTCTGGGTGTTAGTTTTCAGGACACACCTGGCACTCTCAAAGCAGTCCAAGTTGGAACGTGTGCCACCTTGCGTCTGGGAGGCATCCTGCGAAAGGCGGATCTCCAGGAGGCACCCGGGAATTTAAGGCCGCAGGACCCTGAACCATTATACAGGCTTTTTCCCTGGGAAACAAAACTCACAAGCCACTGTTCTGGGTGTCAGTTTTCAGGACCCACTTGGCACTCTTAAACCAGACCAAGTTGGAACTGGTGCCACCTTGCGTCTGGGAGGCACCCTGCGAGAGGCGCAATTCCAGGAGGCACCCGGCAATTTAAGGCCGCAAGACCCTGAACCATTGTCCAGGCTTTTTCCCTGGGAAACAAAACTCACAAGCCACTGTTCTGGGTGTCAGTTTTCAGGACCCACTTGGCACTCTTAAACCAGACCAAGTTGGCACTGGTGCCACCTTGCGTCTGGGAGGCATCCTGCGAGAGGAGCAATTCCAGGAGGCACCCGGCAATTTAAGGCCTCAGGCCCCTGAACCATTCTACAGGCTGTTTTCCTGGGAAACAAAACTCACAAGCCACTGTTCTGGGTGTCAGTTTGCAGGAGCCACCTGGCACTCTTAAATGAGAGGAGGTTGGCACTGGTGTCATTTTGCATCTGGGAGGCATCCTGCGAGAGGCGGAACTCCAGTAGGCACTCGGCAATTTAAGGCCTCAGGCCCCTGAACAATTGTACAGGCTTTTTCCCTGGGAAACAAAACTCACAAGCCACTGTTCTGGGTGTCAGTTTTCAGGACCCTATTGGCACTCTCAAACCAGACCCAGTTGGATCTGGTGCCACCTAGCGTCAGGGAGGCATCTTGCGAAAGGCCCATTACCAGGAGGCGCACGGCAATTAAAGGCCTCAGGCCCGTGAACCATTGTACAGGCTTTTTCCCTGGGAAACAAAACTCAGAAGCCACTGTTCTGGGTGTCAGTTTTCAGGACCCACTTGGCACTCTAAACCAGACCAAGTTGGAACTGGTGCCACCTTGCGTCTGGGAGGCATCCTGCGAGAGGCGCAATTTTAGGAGGCACCCGGCAATATAAGGCCTCAGGCCCCTGAACAATTGTACAGGCTTTTTCCCTGGGAAACAAAACTCAGAAGCCACTGTTCTGGGTGTCAGTTTTCAGGACCCACTTGGCACTCTTAAACCAGACCAAGTTGGAACTGGTGCCACCTTGCGTCTGGGAGGCATCCTGCGAGAGGAGCAATTCCAGGAGGCACCCGGCAATTTAAGGCCGCAGGACCCTGAACCATTGTACAGGCTTTTTCCCTGGGAAACAAAACTCACAAGCCACTGTTTTGGGTGTCAGTTTTCAGGACCCACTTGGCACTCTTAAAGCAGACCAAGTTGGAACTGGTGCCACCTTGCTTCTGGGAGGCATCCTGCGAGAGGCGCAATTCCAGGAGGCACCCGGCAATTTAAGGCCGCAGGACCCTGAACCATTGTACAGGCTTTTTCCCTGGGAAAATAACTCACAAGCCACTGTTCTGGGTATCAGTTTGCAGGACCCACCTGGCACTCTAAAACCAGACCAAGTTGGCACTGGTGTTCCTTTGCGTCGGGGAGGCATCCTGCAAGAGGCGCAGCTCCTGGAGGCACCCGGCAATTTAAGGTCGCAAGACCCTGAACCATTGTACAGGCATTTTCCCTGAGAAACAAAACTCAGAAGCCACTGTTCTGGGTGTCAGTTTTCAGGACCCACTTGGCACTCTCGAACCAGACCAAGTTGGAACTGGTGCCATCTTGCGTCTGGGAGGCATCCTGCGAGAGGCGCAATTTAAGGAGGCACCTGGCAATATAAGGCCTCAGGCCCCTGAACCATTGTACAGGCTTTTTCCCTGGGAAACAAAACTCACAAGCCACTGTTCTGGGTGTCAGTTTTCAGGACCAATTTGGCACTCTTAAACCAGACCAAGTTGGAACTGGTGCCACCTTGCGTCTGGGAGGCACCCTGCGAGAGGCGCAATTCCAGGAGGCACCTGGCAATTTAAGGCCGCAAGACCCTGAACCATTGTCGAGGCTTTTTCCCTGGGAAACAAAACTCACAAGCCACTGTTCTGGGTGTCAGTTTTCAGGACCCTATTGGCACTCTTAAACCAGATCAAGTTGGAACTTGTGCCACCTTGTGTCTGGGAGGCATCCTGCGAGAGGCCGAATTCCAGGAGGCACCCAGCAATTTAAGGCCTCAGGCCCGTGAACCATTGTACAGGCTTTTTCCCTGGGAAACAAAACTCACAAGCCACTGTTCTGGGCGTCAGTTTTCAGGACCCACTTGGCACTCTAAAACCAGACCAAGTTGGAACTGGTGCCACCTTGGGTCTGGGAGGCATCCTTCGACAGGCCGAATTCCAAGAGGCACCCAGCAATTTAAGGCCTCAGGCCCCTGAACCATTGTCCAGGCTTTTTCCCTGGGAAACAAAACTCAGAAGCCACTGTTCTGGGTGTCAGTTTTAAGGACCCACTTGGCACTCTTAAACCAGACTAAGTTGGAACTGGTGCCACCTTGCGTCTGGGAGGCATCCTGCGAGAGGAGCAATTCCAGGAGGCACCCGGCAATTTAAGGCCTCAGGCCCCTGAACCATTCTACAGGCTGTTTTCCTGGGAAACAAAACTCACAAGCCACTGTTCTGGGTGTCAGTTTGCAGGAGCCACCTGGCACTCTTAAATGAGAGGAGGTTGGCACTGGTGTCATTTTGCATCTGGGAGGCATCCTGCGAGAGGCGGAACTCCAGTAGGCACTCGGCAATTTAAGGCCTCAGGCCCCTGAACCATTGTACAGGCTTTTTCCCTGGGAAACAAAACTCACAAGCCACTGTTCTGGGTGTCAGTTTTCAGGACCCTATTGGCACTCTCAAACCAGACCCAGTTGGATCTGGTGCCACCTAGCGTCAGGGAGGCATCTTGCGAAAGGCCCATTACCAGGAGGCACACGGCAATTAAAGGCCTCAGGCCGGTGAACCATTGTACAGGCTTTTTCCCTGGGAAACAAAACTCAGAAGCCACTGTTCTGGGTGTCAGTTTTCAGGACCCACTTGGCACTCTAAACCAGACCAAGTTGGAACTGGTGCCACCTTGCGTCTGGGAGGCATCCTGCGAGAGGCGCAATTTTAGGAGGCACCCGGCAATATAAGGCCTCAGGCCCCTGAACAATTGTACAGGCTTTTTCCCTGGGAAACAAAACTCAGAAGCCACTGTTCTGGGTGTCAGTTTTCAGGACCCACTTGGCACTCTTAAACCAGACCAAGTTGGAACTGGTGCCACCTTGCGTCTGGGAGGCATCCTGCGAGAGGAGCAATTCCAGGAGGCACCCGGCAATTTAAGGCCGCAAGACCCTGAACCATTGTCCAGGCTTTTTCCCTGGGAAACAAAACTCACAAGCCACTGTTCTGGGTGTCAGTTTTCAGGACCCACTTGGCACTCTTAAACCAGACCAAGTTGGCACTGGTGCCACCTTGCGTCTGGGAGGCATCCTGCGAGAGGAGCAATTCCAGGAGGCACCCGGCAATTTAAGGCCTCAGGCCCCTGAACCATTCTACAGGCTGTTTTCCTGGGAAACAAAACTCACAAGCCACTGTTCTGGGTGTCAGTTTTCAGGACCCTATTGGCACTCTCAAACCAGACCCAGTTGGATCTGGTGCCACCTAGCGTCAGGGAGGCATCTTGCGAAAGGCCCATTACCAGGAGGCACACGGCAATTTAAGGCCTCAGGCCCGTGAACCATTGTACAGGCTTTTTCCCTGGGAAACAAAACTCAGAAGCCACTGTTCTGGGTGTCAGTTTTCAGGACCCACTTGGCACTCTAAACCAGACCAAGTTGGAACTGGTGCCACCTTGCGTCTGGGAGGCATCCTGCGAGAGGCGCAATTCCAGGAGGCACCCGGCAATATAAGGCCTCAGGCCCCTGAACAATTGTACAGGCTTTTTCCCTGGGAAACAAAACTCACAAGCCACTGTTCTGGGTGTCAGTTTTCAGGACCCACTTGGCACTCTTAAACCAGACCAAGTTGGAACTGGTGCCACCTTGCGTCTGGGAGGCATCCTGCGAGAGGAGCAATTCCAGGAGGCACCCGGCAATTTAAGGCCGCAGGACCCTGAACCATTGTACAGGCTTTTTCCCTGGGAAAATAACTCACAAGCCACTGTTCTGGGTATCAGTTTGCAGGACCCACCTGGCACTCTCAAACCAGACCAAGTTGGCACTGGTGTTCCTTTGCGTCGTGGAGGCATCCTGCAAGAGGCGCAGCTCCTGGAGGCACCCGGCAATTTAAGGTCGCAAGACCCTGAACCATTGTACAGGCATTTTCCCTGGGAAACAAAACTCAGAAGCCACTGTTCTGGGTGTCAGTTTTCAGGACCCTATTGGCACTCTTAAACCAGATCAAGTTGGAACTTGTGCCACCTTGTGTCTGGGAGGCATCCTGCGAGAGGCCGAATTCCAGGAGGCACCCGGCAATTTAAGGCCTCAGGCCCCTGAACCATTGTACAGGCTTTTTCCCTGGGAAACAAAACTCACAAGCCACTGTTCTGGGTGTTAGTTTTCAGGACACACCTGGCACTCTCAAAGCAGTCCAAGTTGGAACGTGTGCCACCTTGCGTCTGGGAGGCATCCTGCGAAAGGCGGATCTCCAGGAGGCACCCGGGAATTTAAGGCCGCAGGACCCTGAACCATTATACAGGCTTTTTCCCTGGGAAACAAAACTCACAAGCCACTGTTCTGGGTGTCAGTTTTCAGGACCCACTTGGCACTCTTAAACCAGACCAAGTTGGAACTGGTGCCACCTTGCGTCTGGGAGGCACCCTGCGAGAGGCGCAATTCCAGGAGGCACCCGGCAATTTAAGGCCGCAAGACCCTGAACCATTGTCCAGGCTTTTTCCCTGGGAAACAAAACTCACAAGCCACTGTTCTGGGTGTCAGTTTTCAGGACCCACTTGGCACTCTTAAACCAGACCAAGTTGGCACTGGTGCCACCTTGCGTCTGGGAGGCATCCTGCGAGAGGAGCAATTCCAGGAGGCACCCGGCAATTTAAGGCCTCAGGCCCCTGAACCATTCTACAGGCTGTTTTCCTGGGAAACAAAACTCACAAGCCACTGTTCTGGGTGTCAGTTTGCAGGAGCCACCTGGCACTCTTAAATGAGAGGAGGTTGGCACTGGTGTCATTTTGCATCTGGGAGGCATCCTGCGAGAGGCGGAACTCCAGTAGGCACTCGGCAATTTAAGGCCTCAGGCCCCTGAACAATTGTACAGGCTTTTTCCCTGGGAAACAAAACTCACAAGCCACTGTTCTGGGTGTCAGTTTTCAGGACCCTATTGGCACTCTCAAACCAGACCCAGTTGGATCTGGTGCCACCTAGCGTCAGGGAGGCATCTTGCGAAAGGCCCATTACCAGGAGGCGCACGGCAATTAAAGGCCTCAGGCCCGTGAACCATTGTACAGGCTTTTTCCCTGGGAAACAAAACTCAGAAGCCACTGTTCTGGGTGTCAGTTTTCAGGACCCACTTGGCACTCTAAACCAGACCAAGTTGGAACTGGTGCCACCTTGCGTCTGGGAGGCATCCTGCGAGAGGCGCAATTTTAGGAGGCACCCGGCAATATAAGGCCTCAGGCCCCTGAACAATTGTACAGGCTTTTTCCCTGGGAAACAAAACTCAGAAGCCACTGTTCTGGGTGTCAGTTTTCAGGACCCACTTGGCACTCTTAAACCAGACCAAGTTGGAACTGGTGCCACCTTGCGTCTGGGAGGCATCCTGCGAGAGGAGCAATTCCAGGAGGCACCCGGCAATTTAAGGCCGCAGGACCCTGAACCATTGTACAGGCTTTTTCCCTGGGAAACAAAACTCACAAGCCACTGTTTTGGGTGTCAGTTTTCAGGACCCACTTGGCACTCTTAAAGCAGACCAAGTTGGAACTGGTGCCACCTTGCTTCTGGGAGGCATCCTGCGAGAGGCGCAATTCCAGGAGGCACCCGGCAATTTAAGGCCGCAGGACCCTGAACCATTGTACAGGCTTTTTCCCTGGGAAAATAACTCACAAGCCACTGTTCTGGGTATCAGTTTGCAGGACCCACCTGGCACTCTCAAACCAGACCAAGTTGGCACTGGTGTTCCTTTGCGTCGGGGAGGCATCCTGCAAGAGGCGCAGCTCCTGGAGGCACCCGGCAATTTAAGGTCGCAAGACCCTGAACCATTGTACAGGCATTTTCCCTGAGAAACAAAACTCAGAAGCCACTGTTCTGGGTGTCAGTTTTCAGGACCCACTTGGCACTCTCGAACCAGACCAAGTTGGAACTGGTGCCATCTTGCGTCTGGGAGGCATCCTGCGAGAGGCGCAATTTAAGGAGGCACCCGGCAATATAAGGCCTCAGGCCCCTGAACCATTGTACAGGCTTTTTCCCTGGGAAACAAAACTCACAAGCCACTGTTCTGGGTGTCAGTTTTCAGGACCAATTTGGCACTCTTAAACCAGACCAAGTTGGAACTGGTGCCACCTTGCGTCTGGGAGGCACCCTGCGAGAGGCGCAATTCCAGGAGGCACCTGGCAATTTAAGGCCGCAAGACCCTGAACCATTGTCGAGGCTTTTTCCCTGGGAAACAAAACTCACAAGCCACTGTTCTGGGTGTCAGTTTTCAGGACCCTATTGGCACTCTTAAACCAGATCAAGTTGGAACTTGTGCCACCTTGTGTCTGGGAGGCATCCTGCGAGAGGCCGAATTCCAGGAGGCACCCAGCAATTTAAGGCCTCAGGCCCGTGAACCATTGTACAGGCTTTTTCCCTGGGAAACAAAACTCACAAGCCACTGTTCTGGGTGTCAGTTTTAAGGACCCACTTGGCACTCTTAAACCAGACTAAGTTGGAACTGGTGCCACCTTGCGTCTGGGAGGCATCCTGCGAGAGGAGCAATTCCAGGAGGCACCCGGCAATTTAAGGCCTCAGGCCCCTGAACCATTCTACAGGCTGTTTTCCTGGGAAACAAAACTCACAAGCCACTGTTCTGGGTGTCAGTTTGCAGGAGCCACCTGGCACTCTTAAATGAGAGGAGGTTGGCACTGGTGTCATTTTGCATCTGGGAGGCATCCTGCGAGAGGCGGAACTCCAGTAGGCACTCGGCAATTTAAGGCCTCAGGCCCCTGAACCATTGTACAGGCTTTTTCCCTGGGAAACAAAACTCACAAGCCACTGTTCTGGGTGTCAGTTTTCAGGACCCTATTGGCACTCTCAAACCAGACCCAGTTGGATCTGGTGCCACCTAGCGTCAGGGAGGCATCTTGCGAAAGGCCCATTACCAGGAGGCACACGGCAATTAAAGGCCTCAGGCCGGTGAACCATTGTACAGGCTTTTTCCCTGGGAAACAAAACTCAGAAGCCACTGTTCTGGGTGTCAGTTTTCAGGACCCACTTGGCACTCTAAACCAGACCAAGTTGGAACTGGTGCCACCTTGCGTCTGGGAGGCATCCTGCGAGAGGCGCAATTTTAGGAGGCACCCGGCAATATAAGGCCTCAGGCCCCTGAACAATTGTACAGGCTTTTTCCCTGGGAAACAAAACTCAGAAGCCACTGTTCTGGGTGTCAGTTTTCAGGACCCACTTGGCACTCTTAAACCAGACCAAGTTGGAACTGGTGCCACCTTGCGTCTGGGAGGCATCCTGCGAGAGGAGCAATTCCAGGAGGCACCCGGCAATTTAAGGCCGCAGGACCCTGAACCATTGTACAGGCTTTTTCCCTGGGAAACAAAACTCACAAGCCACTGTTTTGGGTGTCAGTTTTCAGGACCCACTTGGCACTCTTAAAGCAGACCAAGTTGGAACTGGTGCCACCTTGCTTCTGGGAGGCATCCTGCGAGAGGCGCAATTCCAGGAGGCACCCGGCAATTTAAGGCCGCAGGACCCTGAACCATTGTACAGGCTTTTTCCCTGGGAAAATAACTCACAAGCCACTGTTCTGGGTATCAGTTTGCAGGACCCACCTGGCACTCTCAAACCAGACCAAGTTGGCACTGGTGTTCCTTTGCGTCGGGGAGGCATCCTGCAAGAGGCGCAGCTCCTGGAGGCACCCGGCAATTTAAGGTCGCAAGACCCTGAACCATTGTACAGGCATTTTCCCTGAGAAACAAAACTCAGAAGCCACTGTTCTGGGTGTCAGTTTTCAGGACCCACTTGGCACTCTCGAACCAGACCAAGTTGGAACTGGTGCCATCTTGCGTCTGGGAGGCATCCTGCGAGAGGCCGAATTCCAGGAGGCACCCGGCAATTTAAGGCCTCAGGCCCCTGAACCATTGTACAGGCTTTTTCCCTGGGAAACAAAACTCACAAGCCACTGTTCTGGGTGTTAGTTTTCAGGACACACCTGGCACTCTCAAAGCAGTCCAAGTTGGAACGTGTGCCACCTTGCGTCTGGGAGGCATCCTGCGAAAGGCGGATCTCCAGGAGGCACCCGGGAATTTAAGGCCGCAGGACCCTGAACCATTATACAGGCTTTTTCCCTGGGAAACAAAACTCACAAGCCACTGTTCTGGGTGTCAGTTTTCAGGACCCACTTGGCACTCTTAAACCAGACCAAGTTGGAACTGGTGCCACCTTGCGTCTGGGAGGCACCCTGCGAGAGGCGCAATTCCAGGAGGCACCCGGCAATTTAAGGCCGCAAGACCCTGAACCATTGTCCAGGCTTTTTCCCTGGGAAACAAAACTCACAAGCCACTGTTCTGGGTGTCAGTTTTCAGGACCCACTTGGCACTCTTAAACCAGACCAAGTTGGCACTGGTGCCACCTTGCGTCTGGGAGGCATCCTGCGAGAGGAGCAATTCCAGGAGGCACCCGGCAATTTAAGGCCTCAGGCCCCTGAACCATTCTACAGGCTGTTTTCCTGGGAAACAAAACTCACAAGCCACTGTTCTGGGTGTCAGTTTGCAGGAGCCACCTGGCACTCTTAAATGAGAGGAGGTTGGCACTGGTGTCATTTTGCATCTGGGAGGCATCCTGCGAGAGGCGGAACTCCAGTAGGCACTCGGCAATTTAAGGCCTCAGGCCCCTGAACAATTGTACAGGCTTTTTCCCTGGGAAACAAAACTCACAAGCCACTGTTCTGGGTGTCAGTTTTCAGGACCCTATTGGCACTCTCAAACCAGACCCAGTTGGATCTGGTGCCACCTAGCGTCAGGGAGGCATCTTGCGAAAGGCCCATTACCAGGAGGCGCACGGCAATTAAAGGCCTCAGGCCCGTGAACCATTGTACAGGCTTTTTCCCTGGGAAACAAAACTCAGAAGCCACTGTTCTGGGTGTCAGTTTTCAGGACCCACTTGGCACTCTAAACCAGACCAAGTTGGAACTGGTGCCACCTTGCGTCTGGGAGGCATCCTGCGAGAGGCGCAATTTTAGGAGGCACCCGGCAATATAAGGCCTCAGGCCCCTGAACAATTGTACAGGCTTTTTCCCTGGGAAACAAAACTCAGAAGCCACTGTTCTGGGTGTCAGTTTTCAGGACCCACTTGGCACTCTTAAACCAGACCAAGTTGGAACTGGTGCCACCTTGCGTCTGGGAGGCATCCTGCGAGAGGCGCAATTCCAGGAGGCACCCGGCAATTTAAGGCCGCAGGACCCTGAACCATTGTACAGGCTTTTTCCCTGGGAAACAAAACTCACAAGCCACTGTTTTGGGTGTCAGTTTTCAGGACCCACTTGGCACTCTTAAAGCAGACCAAGTTGGAACTGGTGCCACCTTGCTTCTGGGAGGCATCCTGCGAGAGGCGCAATTCCAGGAGGCACCCGGCAATTTAAGGCCGCAGGACCCTGAACCATTGTACAGGCTTTTTCCCTGGGAAAATAACTCACAAGCCACTGTTCTGGGTATCAGTTTGCAGGACCCACCTGGCACTCTCAAACCAGACCAAGTTGGCACTGGTGTTCCTTTGCGTCGGGGAGGCATCCTGCAAGAGGCGCAGCTCCTGGAGGCACCCGGCAATTTAAGGTCGCAAGACCCTGAACCATTGTACAGGCATTTTCCCTGAGAAACAAAACTCAGAAGCCACTGTTCTGGGTGTCAGTTTTCAGGACCCACTTGGCACTCTCGAACCAGACCAAGTTGGAACTGGTGCCATCTTGCGTCTGGGAGGCATCCTGCGAGAGGCGCAATTTAAGGAGGCACCCGGCAATATAAGGCCTCAGGCCCCTGAACCATTGTACAGGCTTTTTCCCTGGGAAACAAAACTCACAAGCCACTGTTCTGGGTGTCAGTTTTCAGGACCAATTTGGCACTCTTAAACCAGACCAAGTTGGAACTGGTGCCACCTTGCGTCTGGGAGGCACCCTGCGAGAGGCGCAATTCCAGGAGGCACCTGGCAATTTAAGGCCGCAAGACCCTGAACCATTGTCGAGGCTTTTTCCCTGGGAAACAAAACTCACAAGCCACTGTTCTGGGTGTCAGTTTTCAGGACCCTATTGGCACTCTTAAACCAGATCAAGTTGGAACTTGTGCCACCTTGTGTCTGGGAGGCATCCTGCGAGAGGCCGAATTCCAGGAGGCACCCAGCAATTTAAGGCCTCAGGCCCGTGAACCATTGTACAGGCTTTTTCCCTGGGAAACAAAACTCACAAGCCACTGTTCTGGGCGTCAGTTTTCAGGACCCACTTGGCACTCTAAAACCAGACCAAGTTGGAACTGGTGCCACCTTGGGTCTGGGAGGCATCCTTCGACAGGCCGAATTCCAAGAGGCACCCAGCAATTTAAGGCCTCAGGCCCCTGAACCATTGTCCAGGCTTTTTCCCTGGGAAACAAAACTCAGAAGCCACTGTTCTGGGTGTCAGTTTTAAGGACCCACTTGGCACTCTTAAACCAGACTAAGTTGGAACTGGTGCCACCTTGCGTCTGGGAGGCATCCTGCGAGAGGAGCAATTCCAGGAGGCACCCGGCAATTTAAGGCCTCAGGCCCCTGAACCATTCTACAGGCTGTTTTCCTGGGAAACAAAACTCACAAGCCACTGTTCTGGGTGTCAGTTTGCAGGAGCCACCTGGCACTCTTAAATGAGAGGAGGTTGGCACTGGTGTCATTTTGCATCTGGGAGGCATCCTGCGAGAGGCGGAACTCCAGTAGGCACTCGGCAATTTAAGGCCTCAGGCCCCTGAACCATTGTACAGGCTTTTTCCCTGGGAAACAAAACTCACAAGCCACTGTTCTGGGTGTCAGTTTTCAGGACCCTATTGGCACTCTCAAACCAGACCCAGTTGGATCTGGTGCCACCTAGCGTCAGGGAGGCATCTTGCGAAAGGCCCATTACCAGGAGGCACACGGCAATTAAAGGCCTCAGGCCGGTGAACCATTGTACAGGCTTTTTCCCTGGGAAACAAAACTCAGAAGCCACTGTTCTGGGTGTCAGTTTTCAGGACCCACTTGGCACTCTAAACCAGACCAAGTTGGAACTGGTGCCACCTTGCGTCTGGGAGGCATCCTGCGAGAGGCGCAATTTTAGGAGGCACCCGGCAATATAAGGCCTCAGGCCCCTGAACAATTGTACAGGCTTTTTCCCTGGGAAACAAAACTCAGAAGCCACTGTTCTGGGTGTCAGTTTTCAGGACCCACTTGGCACTCTTAAACCAGACCAAGTTGGAACTGGTGCCACCTTGCGTCTGGGAGGCATCCTGCGAGAGGAGCAATTCCAGGAGGCACCCGGCAATTTAAGGCCGCAGGACCCTGAACCATTGTACAGGCTTTTTCCCTGGGAAACAAAACTCACAAGCCACTGTTTTGGGTGTCAGTTTTCAGGACCCACTTGGCACTCTTAAAGCAGACCAAGTTGGAACTGGTGCCACCTTGCTTCTGGGAGGCATCCTGCGAGAGGCGCAATTCCAGGAGGCACCCGGCAATTTAAGGCCGCAGGACCCTGAACCATTGTACAGGCTTTTTCCCTGGGAAAATAACTCACAAGCCACTGTTCTGGGTATCAGTTTGCAGGACCCACCTGGCACTCTCAAACCAGACCAAGTTGGCACTGGTGTTCCTTTGCGTCGGGGAGGCATCCTGCAAGAGGCGCAGCTCCTGGAGGCACCCGGCAATTTAAGGTCGCAAGACCCTGAACCATTGTACAGGCATTTTCCCTGAGAAACAAAACTCAGAAGCCACTGTTCTGGGTGTCAGTTTTCAGGACCCACTTGGCACTCTCGAACCAGACCAAGTTGGAACTGGTGCCATCTTGCGTCTGGGAGGCATCCTGCGAGAGGCGCAATTTAAGGAGGCACCCGGCAATATAAGGCCTCAGGCCCCTGAACCATTGTACAGGCTTTTTCCCTGGGAAACAAAACTCACAAGCCACTGTTCTGGGTGTCAGTTTTCAGGACCAATTTGGCACTCTTAAACCAGACCAAGTTGGAACTGGTGCCACCTTGCGTCTGGGAGGCACCCTGCGAGAGGCGCAATTCCAGGAGGCACCTGGCAATTTAAGGCCGCAAGACCCTGAACCATTGTCGAGGCTTTTTCCCTGGGAAACAAAACTCACAAGCCACTGTTCTGGGTGTCAGTTTTCAGGACCCTATTGGCACTCTTAAACCAGATCAAGTTGGAACTTGTGCCACCTTGTGTCTGGGAGGCATCCTGCGAGAGGCCGAATTCCAGGAGGCACCCAGCAATTTAAGGCCTCAGGCCCGTGAACCATTGTACAGGCTTTTTCCCTGGGAAACAAAACTCACAAGCCACTGTTCTGGGCGTCAGTTTTCAGGACCCACTTGGCACTCTAAAACCAGACCAAGTTGGAACTGGTGCCACCTTGGGTCTGGGAGGCATCCTTCGACAGGCCGAATTCCAAGAGGCACCCAGCAATTTAAGGCCTCAGGCCCCTGAACCATTGTCCAGGCTTTTTCCCTGGGAAACAAAACTCAGAAGCCACTGTTCTGGGTGTCAGTTTTAAGGACCCACTTGGCACTCTTAAACCAGACTAAGTTGGAACTGGTGCCACCTTGCGTCTGGGAGGCATCCTGCGAGAGGAGCAATTCCAGGAGGCACCCGGCAATTTAAGGCCTCAGGCCCCTGAACCATTCTACAGGCTGTTTTCCTGGGAAACAAAACTCACAAGCCACTGTTCTGGGTGTCAGTTTGCAGGAGCCACCTGGCACTCTTAAATGAGAGGAGGTTGGCACTGGTGTCATTTTGCATCTGGGAGGCATCCTGCGAGAGGCGGAACTCCAGTAGGCACTCGGCAATTTAAGGCCTCAGGCCCCTGAACCATTGTACAGGCTTTTTCCCTGGGAAACAAAACTCACAAGCCACTGTTCTGGGTGTCAGTTTTCAGGACCCTATTGGCACTCTCAAACCAGACCCAGTTGGATCTGGTGCCACCTAGCGTCAGGGAGGCATCTTGCGAAAGGCCCATTACCAGGAGGCACACGGCAATTAAAGGCCTCAGGCCGGTGAACCATTGTACAGGCTTTTTCCCTGGGAAACAAAACTCAGAAGCCACTGTTCTGGGTGTCAGTTTTCAGGACCCACTTGGCACTCTAAACCAGACCAAGTTGGAACTGGTGCCACCTTGCGTCTGGGAGGCATCCTGCGAGAGGCGCAATTTTAGGAGGCACCCGGCAATATAAGGCCTCAGGCCCCTGAACAATTGTACAGGCTTTTTCCCTGGGAAACAAAACTCACAAGCCACTGTTCTGGGTGTCAGTTTTCAGGACCCACTTGGCACTCTTAAACCAGACCAAGTTGGAACTGGTGCCACCTTGCGTCTGGGAGGCATCCTGCGAGAGGAGCAATTCCAGGAGGCACCCGGCAATTTAAGGCCGCAGGACCCTGAACCATTGTACAGGCGTTTTCCCTGGGAAACAAAACTCACAAGCCGCTGTTTTGGGTGTCAGTTTTCAGGACCCACTTGGCACTCTTAAACCAGACCAAGTTGGAACTGGTGCCACCTTGCTTCTGGGAGGCATCCTGCGAGAGGCGCAATTCTAGGAGGCACCCGGCAATTTAAGGCCGCAGGACCCTGAACCATTGTACAGGCTTTTTCCCTGGGAAAATAACTCACAAGCCACTGTTCTGGGTATCAGTTTGCAGGACCCACCTGGCACTCTCAAACCAGACCAAGTTGGCACTGGTGTTCCTTTGCGTCGGGGAGGCATCCTGCAAGAGGCGCAGCTCCTGGAGGCACCCGGCAATTTAAGGTCGCAAGACCCTGAACCATTGTACAGGCATTTTCCCTGAGAAACAAAACTCAGAAGCCACTGTTCTGGGTGTCAGTTTTCAGGACCCACTTGGCACTCTCGAACCAGACCAAGTTGGAACTGGTGCCACCTTGCGTCTGGGAGGCATCCTGCGAGAGGCGCAATTTAAGGAGGCACCCGGCAATATAAGGCCTCAGGCCCCTGAACCATTGTACAGGCTTTTTCCCTGGGAAACAAAACTCACAAGCCACTGTTCTGGGTGTCAGTTTTCAGGACCAACTTGGCACTCTTAAACCAGACCAAGTTGGATCTGGTGCCATCTTGCGTCTGGGAGGCACCCTGCGAGAGGCGCAATTCCAGGAGGCACCTGGCAATTTAAGGCCGCAAGACCCTGAACCATTGTCGAGGCTTTTTCCCTGGGAAACAAAACTCACAAGCCACTGTTCTGGGTGTCAGTTTTCAGGACCCTATTGGCACTCTTAAACCAGATCAAGTTGGAACTTGTGCCACCTTGTGTCTGGGAGGCATCCTGCGAGAGGCCGAATTCCAGGAGGCACCCAGCAATTTAAGGCCTCAGGCCCGTGAACCATTGTACAGGCTTTTTCCCTGGGAAACAAAACTCACAAGCCACTGTTCTGGGCGTCAGTTTTCAGGACCCACTTGGCACTCTAAAACCAGACCAAGTTGGAACTGGTGCCACCTTGGGTCTGGGAGGCATCCTTCGACAGGCCGAATTCCAAGAGGCACCCAGCAATTTAAGGCCTCAGGCCCCTGAACCATTGTCCAGGCTTTTTCCCTGGGAAACAAAACTCAGAAGCCACTGTTCTGGGTGTCAGTTTTAAGGACCCACTTGGCACTCTTAAACCAGACTAAGTTGGAACTGGTGCCACCTTGCGTCTGGGAGGCATCCTGCGAGAGGCCGAATTCCAGGAGGCACCCGGCAATTTAAGGCCTCAGGCCCCTGAACCATTGTACAGGCTTTTTCCCTGGGAAACAAAACTCACAAGCCACTGTTCTGGGTGTCAGTTTTCAGGACCCACTTGGCACTCTAAAACCAGACCAAGTTGCCACTGGTGTCATTTTGCATCTGGGAGGCATCCTGCGAGAGGCGGAACTCCAGTAGGCACTCGGCAATTTAAGGCCTCAAGCCCCTGAATTATTGTACAGGCTTTTTCCCTGGGAAACAAAACTCACAAGCCACTGTTCTGGGTGTCAGTTTTCAGGACCCTATTGGCACTCTCAAACCAGACCCAGTAGGATCTGGTGCCACCTAGCGTCTGGGAGGCATCTTGCGAAACGAACAATTCCAGGAGGCACCTGGCAATTTAAGGCCTCAGGCCCCTGAACCATTCTACAGGCTTTTTCCCTGGGAAACAAAACTCACAAGCCACTGTTCTGGGTGTCAGTTTTCAGGACCCACTTGGATCTCTCAAACCAGACCAAGTTGGAACTGGTGCCACCTTGCGTCTGGGAGGCATCCTGCGAGAGGCGCAATTTTAGGAGGCACCCGGCAATTTAAGGCCTCAGGCCCCTGAACCATTGTACAGGCTTTTTCCCTGGGAAACAAAACTCACAAGCCACTGTTCTGGGTGTCAGTTTGCAGGACCCACTTGGCACTCTTAAACCAGACCAAGTTGGAACTGGTGCCACCTTGCGTCTAGGAGGCATCCTGCGAGAGGAGCAACTCCAGGAGGCACCCGGCAATTTAAGGCCGCAGGACCCTGAACCATTGTACAGGCTTTTTCCCTGGGAAAAAAAACTCACAAGCCACTGTTCTGGGTGTCAGTTTTCAGGACCCACTTGGCACTCTTAAACCAGACCAAGTTGGCACTGGTGCCACCTTGCGTCTGGGAGGCATCCTGCGAGAGGAGCAATTCCAGGAGGCACCCGGCAATTTAAGGCCTCAGGCCCCTGAACCATTCTACAGGCTGTTTTCCTGGGAAACAAAACTCACAAGCCACTGTTCTGGGTGTCAGTTTGCAGGAGCCACCTGGCACTCTTAAATGAGAGGAGGTTGGCACTGGTGTCATTTTGCATCTGGGAGGCATCCTGCGAGAGGCGGAACTCCAGTAGGCACTCGGCAATTTAAGGCCTCAGGCCCCTGAACCATTGTACAGGCTTTTTCCCTGGGAAACAAAACTCACAAGCCACTGTTCTGGGTGTCAGTTTTCAGGACCCTATTGACACTCTCAAACCAGACCCAGTTGGATCTGGTGCCACCTAGCGTCTGGGAGGCATCTTGCGAAAGGCCCATTACCAGGAGGCACACGGCAATTAAAGGCCTCAGGCCCGTGAACCATTGTACAGGCTTTTTCCCTGGGAAACAAAACTCACAAGCCACTGTTCTGGGTGTCAGTTTTCAGGACACACTTGGCACTCTAAACCAGACCAAGTTGGAACTGGTGCCACCTTGGGTCTGGGAGGCATCCTGCGAGAGGCCGAATTCCAGAAGGCACCCGGCAATTTAAGGCCTCAGGCCCCTGAACCATTGTACAGGCTTTTTCCCTGGGAAACAAAACTCACAAGCCACTGTTCTGGGTGTCAGTTTGCAGGACCCACTTGGCACTCTCGAACCAGACCAAGTTGGAACTGGTGCCACCTTGCGTCTGGGAGGCATCCTGCGAGAGGCGCAATTTTAGGAGGCACCCGGCAATATAAGGCCTCAGGCCCCTGAACCATTGTACAGGCTTTTTCCCTGGGAAACAAAACTCACAAGCCACTGTTCTGGGTGTCAGTTTTCAGGACCCACTTGGCACTCTTAAACCAGACCAAGTTGGAACTGGTGCCACCTTGCGTCTGGGAGGCATCCTGCGAGAGGCGCAATTCCAGGAGGCAACCGGCAATTTAAGGCAGCAGGACCCTGAACCATTGTACAGGCATTTTCCCTGGGAAACAAAACTCACAAGCCACTGTTCTGGGTGTCAGTTTTCAGGACCCACTTGGCACTCTTAAACCAGACCAAGTTGGAACTGGTGCCACCTTGCGTCTGGGAGGCATCCTGCGAGAGGCGCAATTCCAGGAGGCACCCGGCAATTTAAGGCCGCAGGACCCTGAACCATTGTACAGGCTTTTTCCCTGGGAAAATAAACTCACAAGCCACTGTTCTGGGTGTCAGTTTGCAGGACCAACCTGGCATTCTCAAACCAGACCAAGTTGGCACTGGTGTTCCTTTGCGTCGGGGAGGCATCCTGCAAGAGGCGCAGCTCCTGGAGGCACCCGGCAATTTAAGGTCGCAAGACCCTGAACCATTGTACAGGCATTTTCCCTGGGAAAAAAAACTCAGAAGCCACTGTTCTGGGTGTCAGTTTTCAGGACCCACTTGGCACTCTCAAACCAGACCAAGTTGGAACTGGTGCCACCTTGTGTCTGGGAGGCACCCTGCGAGAGGCGCAATTCCAAGAGGCACCTGGCAATTTAAGGACGCAAGACCCTGAACCATTGTACAGGCATTTTCCCTGGGAAAAAAAACTCAGAAGCCACTGTTCTGGGTGTCAGTTTTCAGGACCCACTTGGCACTCTCAAACCAGACCAAGTTGGAACTGGTGCCACCTTGTGTCTGGGAGGCACCCCGCGAGAGGCGCAATTCCAAGAGGCACCTGGCAATTTAAGGCCGCAAGACCCTGAATCATTGTCGAGGCTTTTTACCTGGGAAACAAAACTCAGAAGCCACTGTTCTGGGTGTCAGTTTTCAGGACCCTATTGGCACTCTTAAACCAGACCAAGTTGGAACTTGTGCCACCTTGTGTCTGGGAGGCATCCTGCGAGAGGCCGAATTCCAGGAGGCACCCAGCAATTTAAGGCCTCAGGCCCGTGAACAATTGTACAGGCTTTTTCCCTGGGAAACAAAACTCACAAGCCACTGTTCTGGGCGTCAGCATTCAGGACCCACTTGGCACTCTAAAACCAGACCAAGTTGGAACTGGTGCCACCTTGCGTCTGGGAGGCATCCTGCGAGAGGCCGAATTCCAGGAGGCACCCGGCAATTTAAGGCCTCAGGCCCGTGAACCATTGTACAGGCTTTTTCCCTGGGAAACAAAACTCACAAGCCACTGTTCTGGGTGTCAGTTTGCAGGACCCACTTGGCACTCTGAAACCAGACCAAGTTGGAACTGGTGCCACCTTGCGTCTGGGAGGCATCCTGCGAGAGGCGCAATTTTAGGAGGCACCCGGCAATATAAGGCCTCAGGCCCCTGAACCATTGTACAGGCATTTTCCCTGGGAAAAAAAACTCACAAGCCACTGTTCTGGGTGTCAGTTTTCAGACCCCACTTTGCACTCTTAAACCAGACCAAGTTGGAACTGGTGCCACCTTGCGTCTGGGCGGCACCCTGCGAGAGGCGCAATTCCAGGAGGCACCTGGCAATTTAAGGCTGAAAGACCCTGAACCATTGTACAGGCATTTTCCCTGGGAAACAAAACTCACAAGCCACTGTTCTGGGTGTTAGTTTTCAGGACACACCTGGCACTCTCAAACCAGTCCAAGTTGGAACGTGTGCCACCTTGCGTCTGGGAGGCATCCTGCGAAAGGCGGATCTCCAGGAGGCACCCGGGAATTTAAGGCCGCAGGACCCTGAACCATTATACAGGCTTTTTCCCTGGGAAACAAAACTCACAAGCCACTGTTTTGGGTGTCAGTTTTCAGGACCCACTTGGCACTCTTAAACCAGACCAAGTTGGCACTGGTGCCACCTTGCGTCTGGGAGGCATCCTGCGAGAGGAGCATTTCCAGGAGGCACCCGGCAATTTAAGGCCTCAGACCCCTGAACCGTTCTACAGGCTGTTTTCCTGGGAAACAAAACTTACAAGCCACTGTTCTGGGTGTCAGTTTGCAGGAGCCACCTGGCACTCTTAAATGAGAGGTGGTTGGCACTGGTGTCATTTTGCATCTGGGAGGCATCCTGCGAGAGGCGGAACTCCAGTAGGCACTCGGCAATTTAAGGCCTCAGGCCCCTGAACCATTGTACAGGCTTTTTCCCTGGGAAACAAAACTCACAAGCCACTGTTCTGGGTGTCAGTTTTCAGGACCCTATTGGCACTCTCAAACCAGACCCAGTTGGATCTGGTGCCACCTAGCGTCTGGGAGGCATCTTGCGAAAGGCCCATTACCAGGAGGCACACGGCAATTTAAGGCCTCAGGCCCGTGAACCATTGTACAGGCTTTTTCCCTGGGAAACAAAACTCAGAAGCCACTGTTCTGGGTGTCAGTTTTCAGGACCCACTTGGCACTCTAAACCAGACCAAGTTGGAACTGGTGCCACCTTGGGTCTGGGAGGCATCCTGGGAGAGGCCGAATTCCAGGAGGCACCCGGCAATTAAAGGCCTCAGGCCCCTGAACCATTGTACAGGCTTTTTCCCTGGGAAACAAAACTCACAAGCCACTGCTCTGGGTGTCAGTTTGCAGGACCCACCTGGCACTCTCAAACCAGACCAAGTTGGCACTGGTGTTCCTTTGCGTCGGGGAGGCATCCTGCAAGAGGCGCAGCTCCTGGAGGCACCCGGCAATTTAAGGTCGCAAGACCCTGAACCATTGTACAGGCATTTTCCCTGGGAAACAAAACTCAGAAGCCACTGTTCTGGGTGTCAGTTTTCAGGACCCACTTGGCACACTCAAACCGGACCAAGTTGGAACTGGTGCCACCTTGTGTCTGGGAGGCACCCTGCGATAGGCGCAATTCCAGGAGGCACCTGGCAATTTAAGGCCGCAAGACCCTGAATCATTGTCGAGGCTTTTTACCTGGGAAACAAAACTCAGAAGCCACTGTTCTGGGTGTCAGTTTTCAGGACCCACTTGGCACTCTTAAACCAGACTAAGTTGGAACTGGTGCCACCTTGCGTCTGGGAGGCATCCTGCGAGAGGCCGAATTCCAGGAGGCACCCGGCAATTTAAGGCCTCAGGCCCGTGAACCATTGTACAGGCTTTTTCCCTGGGAAACAAAACTCAGAAGCCACTGTTCTGGGTGTCAGTTTTCAGGACCCACTTGGCACTCTGAAACCAGACCAAGTTGGAACTGGTGCCACCTTGCGTCTGGGAGGCATCCTGCGAGAGGCGCAATTCCAGGAGGCACCCGGCAATTTAAGGCTGCAGGCCCCTGAACCATTGTACAGGCTTTTTCCCTGGGAAACAAAACTCACAAGCCACTGTTCTGGGTGTCAGTTTTCAGGACCCACTTGGCACTCTCAAACCAGATGAAGTTGGAACTGGTGCCACCTTATTTCTGCGAGGCATCCTGCGAGAGGCGCAATTCCAGGAGGCACCCTGCAATTTTAGGCCGCAAGACCCTGAACCATTGTCCAGGCTTTTCCCTGGGAAACAAAACTCACAAGCCACTGTTCTGGGTGTAAGTTTGCAGGACCCACTTGGCACTCTAAAACCAGACTAAGTTGAACTGGTGCCACCTTGCGTCTGGGAGGCATCCTGCGAGAGGCGCAATTCCAGGAGGCACCCGGCAATGTAAGGCCTCAGGCCCCTGAACCATTGTACAGGCATTTTCCCTGGGAAAAAAAACTCACAAGCCACTGTTCTGGGTGTCAGTTTTCAGACCCCACTTTGCACTCTTAAACCAGACCAAGTTGGAACTGGTGCAACCTTGCGTCTGGGCGGCACCCTGCGAGAGGCGCAATTCCAGGAGGCACCTGGCAATTTAAGGCTGAAAGACCCTGAACCATTGTCCAGGCTTTTTCCCTGGGAAACAAAACTCACAAGCCACTGTTCTGGGTGTCAGTTTTCAGGACCCACTTGGCACTCTTAAACCAGACTAAGTTGGAACTGGTGCCACCTTGGGTCTGGGAGGCATCCTGCGAGAGGCCGAATTCCAGGAGGCACCCGGCAATTTAAGGCCTCAGGCACCTGAACCATTGTACAGGCTTTTTCCCTGGGAAAAAAACTCACAAGCCACTGTTCTGGGTGTTAGTTTTCAGGACACACCTGGCACTCTCAAAGCAGTCCAAGTTGGAACGTGTGCCACCTTGCGTCTGGGAGGCATCCTGCGAAAGGCGGATCTCCACGAGGCACCCGGCAATTTAAGGCCGCAGGACCCTGAACCATTATACAGGCTTTTTCCCTGGGAAACAAAACTCACAAGCCACTGTTCTGGGTGTCAGTTTTCAGGACCCACTTGGCACTCTTAAACCAGACCAAGTTGGAACTGGTGCCACCTTGCGTCTGGGAGGCACCCTGCGAGAGGCGCAATTCCAGGAGGCACCCGGCAATTTAAGGCCGCAAGACCCTGAACCATTGTCCAGGCTTTTTCCCTGGGAAACAAAACTCACAAGCCAGTGTTCTGGGTGTCAGTTTTCAGGACCCACTTGGCACTCTTAAACCAGACCAAGTTGGCACTGGTGCCACCTTGCGTCTGGGAGGCATCCTGCGAGAGGAGCAATTCCAGGAGGCACCCGGCAATTTAAGGCCTCAGGCCCCTGAACCATTCTACAGGCTGTTTTCCTGGGAAACAAAACTCACAAGCCACTGTTCTGGGTGTCAGTTTTCAGGACCCTATTGGCACTCTCAAACCAGACCCAGTTGGATCTGGTGCCACCTAGCGTCAGGGAGGCATCTTGCGAAAGGCCCATTACCAGGAGGCACACGGCAATTTAAGGCCTCAGGCCCGTGAACCATTGTACAGGCTTTTTCCCTGGGAAACAAAACTCAGAAGCCACTGTTCTGGGTGTCAGTTTTCAGGACCCACTTGGCACTCTAAACCAGACCAAGTTGGAACTGGTGCCACCTTGCGTCTGGGAGGCATCCTGCGAGAGGCGCAATTTTAGGAGGCACCCGGCAATATAAGGCCTCAGGCCCCTGAACAATTGTACAGGCTTTTTCCCTGGGAAACAAAACTCACAAGCCACTGTTCTGGGTGTCAGTTTTCAGGACCCACTTGGCACTCTTAAACCAGACCAAGTTGGAACTGGTGCCACCTTGCGTCTGGGAGGCATCCTGCGAGAGGAGCAATTCCAGGAGGCACCCGGCAATTTAAGGCCGCAGGACCCTGAACCATTGTACAGGCTTTTTCCCTGGGAAAATAACTCACAAGCCACTGTTCTGGGTATCAGTTTGCAGGACCCACCTGGCACTCTCAAACCAGACCAAGTTGGCACTGGTGTTCCTTTGCGTCGGGGAGGCATCCTGCAAGAGGCGCAGCTCCTGGAGGCACCCGGCAATATAAGGTCGCAAGACCCTGAACCATTGTACAGGCATTTTCCCTGGGAAACAAAACTCAGAAGCCACTGTTCTGGGTGTCAGTTTTCAGGACCCTATTGGCACTCTTAAACCAGATCAAGTTGGAACTGGTGCCACCTTGTGTCTGGGAGGCATCCTGCGAGAGGCCGAATTCCAGGAGGCACCCGGCAATTTAAGGCCTCAGGCCCCTGAACCATTGTACAGGCTTTTTCCCTGGGAAACAAAACTCACAAGCCACTGTTCTGGGTGTTAGTTTTCAGGACACACCTGGCACGCTCAAAGCAGTCCAAGTTGGAACGTGTGCCACCTTGCGTCTGGGAGGCATCCTGCGAAAGGCGGATCTCCAGGAGGCACCCGGGAATTTAAGGCCGCAGGACCCTGAACCATTATACAGGCTTTTTCCCTGGGAAACAAAACTCACAAGCCACTGTTCTGGGTGTCAGTTTTCAGGACCCACTTGGCACTCTTAAACCAGACCAAGTTGGAACTGGTGCCACCTTGCGTCTGGGAGGCACCCTGCGAGAGGCGCAATTCCAGGAGGCACCCGGCAATTTAAGGCCGCAAGACCCTGAACCATTGTCCAGGCTTTTTCCCTGGGAAACAAAACTCACAAGCCACTGTTCTGGGTGTCAGTTTTCAGGACCCACTTGGCACTCTTAAACCAGACCAAGTTGGCACTGGTGCCATCTTGCGTCTGGGAGGCATCCTGCGAGAGGCGCAATTTAAGGAGGCACCCGGCAATATAAGGCCTCAGGCCCCTGAACCATTGTACAGGCTTTTTCCCTGGGAAACAAAACTCACAAGCCACTGTTCTGGGTGTCAGTTTTCAGGACCAATTTGGCACTCTTAAACCAGACCAAGTTGGAACTGGTGCCACCTTGCGTCTGGGAGGCACCCTGCGAGAGGCGCAATTCCAGGAGGCACCCGGCAATTTAAGGCCTCAGGCCCCTGAACCATTCTACCGGCTGTTTTCCTGGGAAACAAAACTCACAAGCCACTGTTCTGGGTGTCAGTTTGCAGGAGCCACCTGGCACTCTTAAATGAGAGGAGGTTGGCACTGGTGTCATTTTGCATCTGGGAGGCATCCTGCGAGAGGCGGAACTCCAGTAGGCACTCGGCAATTTAAGGCCTCAGGCCCCTGAACCATTGTACAGGCTTTTTCCCTGGGAAACAAAACTCACAAGCCACTGTTCTGGGTGTCAGTTTTCAGGACCCTATTGGCACTCTAAAACCAGACCAAGTTGGATCTGGTGCCACCTAGCGTCAGGGAGGCATCTTGCGAAAGGCCCATTACCAGGAGGCACACGGCAATTAAAGGCCTCAGGCCGGTGAACCATTGTACAGGCTTTTTCCCTGGGAAACAAAACTCAGAAGCCACTGTTCTGGGTGTCAGTTTTCAGGACCCACTTGGCACTCTAAACCAGACCAAGTTGGAACTGGTGCCACCTTGCGTCTGGGAGGCATCCTGCGAGAGGCGCAATTTTAGGAGGCACCCGGCAATATAAGGCCTCAGGCCCCTGAACAATTGTACAGGCTTTTTCCCTGGGAAACAAAACTCACAAGCCACTGTTCTGGGTGTCAGTTTTCAGGACCCACTTGGCACTCTTAAACCAGACCAAGTTGGAACTGGTGCCACCTTGCGTCTGGGAGGCATCCTGCGAGAGGAGCAATTCCAGGAGGCACCCGGCAATTTAAGGCCGCAGGACCCTGAACCATTGTACAGGCTTTTTCCCTGGGAAACAAAACTCACAAGCCACTGTTTTGCGTGTCAGTTTTCAGGACCCACTTGGCACTCTTAAACCAGACCAAGTTGGAACTGGTGCCACCTTGCTTCTGGGAGGCATCCTGCGAGAGACGCAATTCTAGGAGGCACCCGGCAATTTAAGGCCGCAAGACCCTGAACCATTGTACAGGCTTTTTCCCTGGGAAAATAACTCACAAGCCACTGTTCTGGGTATCAGTTTGCAGGACCCACCTGGCACTCTCAAACCAGACCAAGTTGGCACTGGTGTTCCTTTGCGTCGGGGAGGCATCCTGCAAGAGGCGCAGCTCCTGGAGGCACCCGGCAATTTAAGGTCGCAAGACCCTGAACCATTGTACAGGCATTTTCCCTGAGAAACAAAACTCAGAAGACACTGTTCTGGGTGTCAGTTTTCAGGACCCACTTGGCACTCTCGAACCAGACCAAGTTGGAACTGGTGCCACCTTGCGTCTGGGAGGCATCCTGCGAGAGGCGCAATTTAAGGAGGCACCCGGCAATATAAGGCCTCAGGCCCCTGAACCATTGTACAGGCTTTTTCCCTGGGAAACAAAACTCACAAGCCACTGTTCTGGGTGTCAGTTTTCAGGACCAACTTGGCACTCTTAAACCAGACCAAGTTGGAACTGGTGCCACCTTGCGTCTGGGAGGCACCCTGCGAGAGGCGCAATTCCAGGAGGCACCTGGCAATTTAAGGCCGCAAGACCCTGAACCATTGTCGAGGCTTTTTCCCTGGGAAACAAAACTCACAAGCCACTGTTCTGGGTGTCAGTTTTCAGGACCCTATTGGCACTCTTAAACCAGATCAAGTTGGAACTTGTGCCACCTTGTGTCTGGGAGGCATCCTGCGAGAGGCCGAATTCCAGGAGGCACCCAGCAATTTAAGGCCTCAGGCCCGTGAACCATTGTACAGGCTTTTTCCCTGGGAAACAAAACTCACAAGCCACTGTTCTGGGCGTCAGTTTTCAGGACCCACTTGGCACTCTAAAACCAGACCAAGTTGGAACTGGTGCCACCTTGGGTCTGGGAGGCATCCTTCGACAGGCCGAATTCCAAGAGGGACCCAGCAATTTAAGGCCTCAGGCCCCTGAACCATTGTCCAGGCTTTTTCCCTGGGAAACAAAACTCACAAGCCACTGTTCTGGGTGTCAGTTTTAAGGACCCACTTGGCACTCTTAAACCAGACTAAGTTGGAACTGGTGCCACCTTGCGTCTGGGAGGCATCCTGCGAGAGGCCGAATTCCAGGAGGCACCCGGCAATTTAAGGCCTCAGGCCCCTGAACCATTGTACAGGCTTTTTCCCTGGGAAACAAAACTCACAAGCCACTGTTCTGGGTGTCAGTTTTCAGGACCCACTTGGCACTCTCAAACCAGACCAAGTTGGAACTGGTGCCACCTTGCGTCTGGGAGGCATCCTGCGAGAGGCGCAATTCCAGGAGGCACCCGGCAATTTAAGGCTGCAGGACCCTGAACCATTGTACAGGCTTTTTCCCTGGGAAACAAAACTCACAAGCCACTGTTCTGGGTGTCAGTTTTGAGGACCCACTTGGCACTCTTAAACCAGACCAAGTTGGCACTGGTGCCACCTTGAGTCTGGGAGGCATCCTGCGAGAGGCGCAATTCCAGGAGACAGCTGGCAATTTAAGGCCGCAGGACCCTGAACCATTGTACAGGCTTTTTCCCTGGGATACAAAACTCACAAGCCACTGTTCTGGGTGTCAGTTTGCAGGACCCTATTGGCACTCTAAAACCAGACCAAGTTGCCACTGGTGTCATTTTGCATCTGGGAGGCATCCTGCGAGAGGCGGAACTCCAGTAGGCACTCGGCAATTTAAGGCCTCAGGCCCCTGAATTATTGTACAGGCTTTTTCCCTGGGAAACAAAACTCACAAGCCACTGTTCTGGGTGTCAGTTTTCAGGACCCTATTGGCACTCTCAAACCAGACCCAGTAGGATCTGGTGCCACCTAGCGTCTGGGAGGCATCTTGCGAAACGAACAATTCCAGGAGGCACCTGGAAATTTAAGGCCTCAGGCCCCTGAACCATTCTACAGGCTTTTTCCCTGGGAAACAAAACTCACAAGCCACTGTTCTGGGTGTCAGTTTTCAGGACCCACTTGGATCTCTCAAACCAGACCAAGTTGGAACTGGTGCCACCTTGCGTCTGGGAGGCATCCTGCGAGAGGCGCAATTTTAGGAGGCACCCGGCAATTTAAGGCCTCAGGCCCCTGAACCATTGTACAGGCTTTTTCCCTGGGAAACAAAACTCACAAGCCACTGTTCTGGGTGTCAGTTTTCAGGACCCACTTGGCACTCTTAAACCAGACCAAGTTGGAACTGGTGCCACCTTGCGTCTGCGAGGCATCCTGCTAGAGGAGCAAGTTCAGGAGGCACCCGGCAATTTAAGGCCGCAGGACCCTGAACCATTGTACAGGCTTTTTCCCTGGGAAACAAAACTCACAAGCCACTGTTTTGGGTGTCAGTTTTCAGGACCCACTTGGCACTCTTAAACCAGACCAAGTTGGAACTGGTGCCACCTTGCGTCTAGGAGGCATCCTGCGAGAGGCGCAATTCCAGGAGGCACCCGGCAATTTAAGGCCGCAGGACCCTGAACCATTGTACAGGCTTTTTCCCTGGGAAAAAAAACTCACAAGCCACTGTTCTGGGTATCAGTTTTCAGGACCCACCTGGCACTCTCAAACCAGACCAAGTTGGAACTGGTGTTCCTTTGCGTCGGGGAGGCATCCTGCAAGAGGCGCAGCTCCTGGAGGCACTCGGCAATTTAAGGTCGCAAGACCCTGAACCATTGTACAGGCATTTTCCCTGGGAAACAAAACTCAGAAGCCACTGTTCTGGGTGTCAGTTTTCAGGACCCACTTGGCACTCTCAAACCAGACCAAGTTGGCACTGGTGCCACCTTGTGTCTGGGAGGCACCCTGCGAGAGGCGCAATTCCAGGAGGCACCCGGCAATTTAAGGCCGCAAGACCCTGAACCATTGTCGAGGCTTTTTACCTGGGAAACAAAACACAGAAGCCACTGTTCTGGGTGTCAGTTTTCAGGACCCTATTGGCACTCTTAAACCAGACCAAGTTGGAACTTGTGCCACCTTGTGTCTGGGAGGCATCCTGCGAGAGGCCGAATTCCAGGAGGCACCCAGCAATTTAAGGCCTCAGGCCCGTGAACCATTGTACAGGCTTTTTCCCTGGGAAACAAAACTCACAAGCCACTGTTCTGGGCGTCAGTTTTCAGGACCCACTTGGCACTCTAAAACCAGACCAAGTTGGAACTGGTGCCACCTTGGGTCTGGGAGGCATCCTTCGACAGGCCGAATTCCAGGAGGCACCCAGCAATTTAAGGCCTCAGGCACCTGAACCATTGTCCAGGCTTTTTCCCTGGGAAACAAAACTCAGAAGCCACTGTTCTGGGTGTCAGTTTTAAGGACCCACTTGGCACTCATAAACCAGACTAAGTTGGAACTGGTGCCACCTTGCGTCTGGGAGGCATCCTGCGAGAGGCCGAATTCCAGGAGGCACCCGGCAATTTAAGGCCTCAGGCCCCTGAACCATTGTACAGGCTTTTTCCCTGGGAAACAAAACTCACAAGCCACTGTTCTGGGTGTCAGTTTTCAGGACCCACTTGGCACTCTTAAACCAGACTAAGTTGGAACTGGTGCCACCTTGCGTCTGGGAGGCATCCTGCGAGAGGCGCAATTCCAGGAGACAGCTGGCATTTTAAGGCCTCAGGCCCCTGAACCATTCTACAGGATGTTTTCCTGGGAAACAAAACTCACAAGCCACTGTTCTGGGTGTCAGTTTGCAGGAGCCACCTGGCACTCTTAAATGAGAGGAGGTTGGCACTGGTGTCATTTTGCATCTGGGAGGCATCCTGCGAGAGGCGGAACTCCAGTAGGCACTCGGCAATTTAAGGCCTCAGGCCCCTGAACCATTCTACAGGCTTTTTCCCTGGGAAACAAAACTCACAAGCCACTGTTCTGGGTGTCAGTTTTCAGGACCCACTTGGCACTCTAAACCAGACCAAGTTGGAACTGGTGCCACCTTGGGTCTGGGAGGCATCCTGCGAGAGGCCGAATTCCAGGAGGCACCCGGCAATTTAAGGCCGCAAGACCCTGAACCATTGTCCAGGATTTTTCCCTGGGAAACAAAACTCACAAGCCACTGTTCTGGGTGTCAGTTTGCAGGACCCACTTGGCACTCTCGAACCAGACCAAGTTGGAACTGGTGCCACCTTGCGTCTGGGAGGCATCCTGCGAGAGGCGCAATTTTAGGAGGCACCCGGCAATATAAGGCCTCAGGCCCCTGAACCATTGTACAGGCTTTTTCCCTGGGAAACAAAACTCACAAGCCACTGTTCTGGGTGTCAGTTTTCAGGACCCACTTGGCACTCTTAAACCAGACCAAGTTGGAACTTGTGCCACCTTGCGTCTGGGAGGCATCCTGCGAGAGGAGCAATTCCAGGAGGCACCCGGCAATTTAAGGCCGCAGGACCCTGAACCATTGTACAGGCTTTTTCCCTGGGAAACAAAACTCACAAGCCACTGTTTTGGGTGTCAGTTTTCAGGACCCACTTGGCACTCTTAAACCAGACCAAGTTGGAACTGGTGCAACCTTGCGTCTGGGAGGCATCCTGCGAGAGGCGCAATTCCAGGAGGCACCCGGCAATTTAAGGCCGCAGGACCCTGAACCATTGTACAGGCTTTTTCCCTGGGAAAAAAAACTCACAAGCCACTGTTCTGGGTATCAGTTTGCAGGACACACCTGGCACTCTCAAACCAGACCAAGTTGGCACTGGTGTTCCTTTGCGTCTGGGAGGCATCCTGCAAGAGGCGCAGCTCCTGGAGGCACCCGGCAATTTAAGGTCGCAAGACCCTGAACCATTGTACAGGCATTTTCCCTGGGAAACAAAACTCAGAAGCCACTGTTCTGGGTGTCAGTTTTCAGGACCCACTTGGCACTCATAAACCAGACCAAGTTGGAACTGGTGCCACCATGCGTATGGGAGGCACCCTGCGAGAGGCGCAATTCCAGGAGGCACCTGGCAATTTAAGGCCGCAAGACCCTGAACCATTGTCGAGGCTTTTTACCTGGGAAACAAAACTCAGAAGCCACTGTTCTGGGTGTCAGTTTTCAGGACACACTTGGCACTCTTAAACCAGACCAAGTTGGAACTGGTGCCACCTTGTGTCTGGGAGGCATCCTGCGAGAGGCCGAATTCCAGGAGGCACCCAGCAATTTAAGGCCTCAGGCCCGTGAACCATTGTACAGGCTTTTTCCCTGGGAAACAAAACTCACAAGCCACTGTTCTGGGCGTCAGTTTTCAGGACCCACTTGGCACTCTAAAACCAGACCAAGTTGGAACTGGTGCCACCTTGGGTCTGGGAGGCATCCTTCGACAGGCTGAATTCCAGGAGTCCCCCAGCAATTTAAGGCCTCAGGCCCCTGAACCATTGTCCAGGCTTTTTCCCTGGGAAACAAAACTCAGAAGCCACTGTTCTGGGTGTCAGTTTTAAGGACCCACTTGGCACTCTTAAACCAGACTAAGTTGGAACTGGTGCCACCTTGCGTCTGGGAGGCATCCTGCGAGAGGCCGAATTCCAGGAGGCACCCGGCAATTTTAGGCCTCAGGCCCCTGAACCATTGTACAGGCTTTTTCCCTGGGAAACAAAACTCACAAGCCACTGTTCTGGGTGTCAGTTTTCAGGACCCACTTGGCACTCTCAAACCAGACCTAGTTGGAACTGGTGCCACCTTGCGTCTGGGAGGCATCCTGCGAGAGGCGCAATTCCAGGAGGCACCCGGCAATTTAAGGCTGCAGGCCCCTGAACCATTGTACAGGCTTTTTCCCTGGGAAACAAAACTCACAAGCCACTGTTCTGGGTGTCAGTTTGCAGGACCCACCTGGCACTCTCAAACCAGTCCAAGTTGGAACTGGTGCCACCTTGTTTCTGCGAGGCATCCTGCGAGAGGCGCAATTCCAGGAGGCACCTGGCAATTTTAGGCCGCAAGACCCTGAACCATGGTCCAGGCTTTTCCCTGGGAAACAAAACTCACAAGCCACTGTTCTGGGTGTCAGTTTGCAGGACCCACTTGGCACTCTTAAACCAGACCAAGTTGGAACTGGTGCCACCTTGCGTCTGGGAGGCACCCTTACGAGAGGCGCAATTCCAGGAGGCACCTGGCAATTTAAGGCTGCAAGACCCTGAACCATTGTCCAGTCTTTTTCCCTGGGAAACAAAACTCACAAGCCACTGTTCTGGGTGTCAGTTTTCAGGACCCACTTGGCACTCTTAAACCAGACCAAGTTGGCACAGGTGCCACCTTGAGTCTGGGAGGCATCCTGCGAGAGGCGGAACTCCAGTAGGCACTCGGCAATTTAAGGCCTCAGGCCCCTGAACTATTGTACAGGCTTTTTCCCTGGGAAACAAAACTCACAAGCCACTGTTCTGGGTGTCAGTTTTCAGGACCCTATTGGCACTCTCAAACCAGACCCAGTAGGATCTGGTGCCACCTAGGGTCTGGGAGGCATCTTGCGAAAGGAACAATTCCAGGAGGCACCTGGCAATTTAAGGCCTCAGGCCCGTGAACCATTCTACAGGCTTTTTCCCTGGGAAACAAAACTCACAAGCCACTGTTCTGGGTGTCAGTTTTCAGGACCCACTTGGCACTCTTAAACCAGACTAAGTGTGAACTGGTGCCACCTTGCGTCTGGGAGGCATCCTGCGAGAGGCCGAATTCCAGGAGGCACCCGGCAATTTAAGGCCTCAGGCCCCTGAACCATTGTACAGGCTTTTTCCCTGGGAAACAAAACTCACAAGCCACTGTTCTGGGTGTCAGTTTTCAGGACCCACTTGGCACTCTCAAACCAGACCAAGTTGGAACTGGTGCCACCTTGCGTCTGGGAGGCATCCTGCGAGAGGCGCAATTCCAGGAGACAGCTGGCAATTTAAGGCCGCAGGACCCTGAACCATTGTACAGGCTTTTTCCCTGGGAAACAACACTCACAAGACACTGTTCTGGGTGTCAGTTTTCAGGACACACTTGGCACGCTTAAACCAGACCAAGTTGGCACTGGTGCCACCTTGCGTCTGGGAGGCATCCTGCGAGAGGAGCAATTCCAGGAGGCACCCGGCAATTTAAGGCCTCAGGCCCCTGAACCATTCTACAGGATGTTTTCCTGGGAAACAAAACTCACAAGCCACTGTTCTGGGTGTCAGTTTGCAGGAGCCACCTGGCACTCTTAAATGAGAGGAGGTTGGCACTGGTGTCATTTTGCATCTGGGAGGCATCCTGCGAGAGGCGGAACTCCAGTAGGCACTCGGCAATTTAAGGCCTCAGGCCCCTGAACCATTCTACAGGCTTTTTCCCTGGGAAACAAAACTCACAAGCCACTGTTCTGGGTGTCAGTTTTCAGGACCCACTTGGCACTCTAAACCAGACCAAGTTGGAACTGGTGCCACCTTGGGTCTGGGAGGCATCCTGCGAGAGGCCGAATTCCAGGAGGCACCCGGCAATTTAAGGCCGCAAGACCCTGAACCATTGTCCAGGATTTTTCCCTGGGAAACAAAACTCACAAGCCACTGTTCTGGGTGTCAGTTTGCAGGACCCACTTGGCACTCTCGAACCAGACCAAGTTGGAACTGGTGCCACCTTGCGTCTGGGAGGCATCCTGCGAGAGGCGCAATTTTAGGAGGCACCCGGCAATATAAGGCCTCAGGCCCCTGAACCATTGTACAGGCTTTTTCCCTGGGAAACAAAACTCACAAGCCACTGTTCTGGGTGTCAGTTTTCAGGACCCACTTGGCACTCTTAAACCAGACCAAGTTGGAACTTGTGCCACCTTGCGTCTGGGAGGCATCCTGCGAGAGGAGCAATTCCAGGAGGCACCCGGCAATTTAAGGCCGCAGGACCCTGAACCATTGTACAGGCTTTTTCCCTGGGAAACAAAACTCACAAGCCACTGTTTTGGGTGTCAGTTTTCAGGACCCACTTGGCACTCTTAAACCAGACCAAGTTGGAACTGGTGCAACCTTGCGTCTGGGAGGCATCCTGCGAGAGGCGCAATTCCAGGAGGCACCCGGCAATTTAAGGCCGCAGGACCCTGAACCATTGTACAGGCTTTTTCCCTGGGAAAAAAAACTCACAAGCCACTGTTCTGGGTATCAGTTTGCAGGACACACCTGGCACTCTCAAACCAGACCAAGTTGGCACTGGTGTTCCTTTGCGTCTGGGAGGCATCCTGCAAGAGGCGCAGCTCCTGGAGGCACCCGGCAATTTAAGGTCGCAAGACCCTGAACCATTGTACAGGCATTTTCCCTGGGAAACAAAACTCAGAAGCCACTGTTCTGGGTGTCAGTTTTCAGGACCGACTTGGCACTCATAAACCAGACCAAGTTGGAACTGGTGCCACCATGCGTATGGGAGGCACCCTGCGAGAGGCGCAATTCCAGGAGGCACCTGGCAATTTAAGGCCGCAAGACCCTGAACCATTGTCGAGGCTTTTTACCTGGGAAACAAAACTCAGAAGCCACTGTTCTGGGTGTCAGTTTTCAGGACACACTTGGCACTCTTAAACCAGACCAAGTTGGAACTGGTGCCACCTTGTGTCTGGGAGGCATCCTGCGAGAGGCCGAATTCCAGGAGGCACCCAGCAATTTAAGGCCTCAGGCCCGTGAACCATTGTACAGGCTTTTTCCCTGGGAAACAAAACTCACAAGCCACTGTTCTGGGCGTCAGTTTTCAGGACCCACTTGGCACTCTAAAACCAGACCAAGTTGGAACTGGTGCCACCTTGGGTCTGGGAGGCATCCTTCGACAGGCTGAATTCCAGGAGTCCCCCAGCAATTTAAGGCCTCAGGCCCCTGAACCATTGTCCAGGCTTTTTCCCTGGGAAACAAAACTCAGAAGCCACTGTTCTGGGTGTCAGTTTTAAGGACCCACTTGGCACTCTTAAACCAGACTAAGTTGGAACTGGTGCCACCTTGCGTCTGGGAGGCATCCTGCGAGAGGCCGAATTCCAGGAGGCACCCGGCAATTTTAGGCCTCAGGCCCCTGAACCATTGTACAGGCTTTTTCCCTGGGAAACAAAACTCACAAGCCACTGTTCTGGGTGTCAGTTTTCAGGACCCACTTGGCACTCTCAAACCAGACCAAGTCTGCCCTGGTGCCACCTTGCGTCTGGGAGGCATCCTGCGAGAGGCGCAATTCCAGGAGGCACCCGGCAATTTAAGGCTGCAGGCCCCTGAACCATTGTACAGGCTTTTTCCCTGGGAAACAAAACTCACAAGCCACTGTTCTGGGTGTCAGTTTGCAGGACCCACCTGGCACTCTCAAACCAGTCCAAGTTGGAACTGGTGCCACCTTGTTTCTGCGAGGCATCCTGCGAGAGGCGCAATTCCAGGAGGCACCTGGCAATTTTAGGCCGCAAGACCCTGAACCATGGTCCAGGCTTTTCCCTGGGAAACAAAACTCACAAGCCACTGTTCTGGGTGTCAGTTTGCAGGACCCACTTGGCACTCTTAAACCAGACCAAGTTGGAACTGGTGCCACCTTGCGTCTGGGAGGCACCCTTACGAGAGGCGCAATTCCAGGAGGCACCTGGCAATTTAAGGCTGCAAGACCCTGAACCATTGTCCAGTCTTTTTCCCTGGGAAACAAAACTCACAAGCCACTGTTCTGGGTGTCAGTTTTCAGGACCCACTTGGCACTCTTAAACCAGACCAAGTTGGCACAGGTGCCACCTTGAGTCTGGGAGGCATCCTGCGAGAGGCGGAACTCCAGTAGGCACTCGGCAATTTAAGGCCTCAGGCCCCTGAACTATTGTACAGGCTTTTTCCCTGGGAAACAAAACTCACAAGCCACTGTTCTGGGTGTCAGTTTTCAGGACCCTATTGGCACTCTCAAACCAGACCCAGTAGGATCTGGTGCCACCTAGGGTCTGGGAGGCATCTTGCGAAAGGAACAATTCCAGGAGGCACCTGGCAATTTAAGGCCTCAGGCCCGTGAACCATTCTACAGGCTTTTTCCCTGGGAAACAAAACTCACAAGCCACTGTTCTGGGTGTCAGTTTTCAGGACCCACTTGGCACTCTTAAACCAGACCAAGTTGGAACTGGTGCCACCTTGCGTCTGGGAGGCATCCTGCAAGAGGCCGAATTCCAGAAGGCACCCGGCAATTTAAGGCCTCAGGCCCCTGAACCATTGTACAGGCTTTTTCCCTGGGAAACAAAACTCACAAGCCACTGTTCTGGGTATCAGTTTTCAGGACCCACTTGGATCTCTCAAACCAGACCAAGTTGGAACTGGTGCCACCTTGCGACTGGGAGGTAGTTTGCGAGAGGCCGAATTCCAGGAGGCACCCGGCAATTTAAGGCCTCAGGTCCCTGAACCATTGTACAGGCTTTTCCCCTGGGAAACATAACTCAGAAGCCACTGTTCTGGGTGTCAGTTTGCAGGAGGCACCTGGCACTCTAAAACCAGACGAAGTTGGCACTGGTGTCATTTTGCGTCAGGGAGGCATCCTGCAAGAGGCGCATCACCAGGAGGCACACGGCAATTTAAGGTCGCAAGACCCTGAACCATTGTACAGGCTTTTTCCCTGGGAAACAAAACTCACAAGCCACTGTTCTGGGTGTCAGTTTTCAGGACCCACTTGGCACTCTCAAAGCAGACGAAGTTGGAACTGGTGCCACCTTGTGTCTGGGAGGCATCCTGCGAGAGGCCGAATTCCAGGAGGCACTCGGCATTTTAAGGCCTCAAGCCCCTGAACCATTGTACAGGCTTTTTCCCTGGGAAACAAAACTCACAAGCCACTGTTCTGGGTGTCAGTTTTCAGGACACACTTGGCACTCTTAAACCAGACCAAGTTGGAACTGGTGCCACCTAGCGTCTGGGAGGCATCCTGAGAGAGGCCGTATTCCAGGAGGAACCCGGCAATTTAAGGCCTCAGGCCCCTGAACCATATTATAGGCGTTTTCCCTGGGAAACAAAACTCAGAAGCCACTGTTCTGGGTGTCAGTTTTCAGGAGCCACTTGGCACTCGCAAACCAGACCAAGTTGGAACTGGTGCCACCTTGTATCTGGGAGGCATCCTGCGAGAGGCGGATCTCCAGGAGGCACTCGGGAATTTAAGGCCGCAGGACCCTGAACCATTGTACAGGCTTTTTCCCTCGGAAACAAAACTCACAAGCCACTGTTCTGGGTGTCAGTTTTCAGGACCCACTTGGCACTCTTAAACCAGACCAAGTTGGAACTGGTGCCACCTTGCGTCTGGGAGGCATCCTTCGACAGGCGGAATTCCAGGAGGCACCCGGCAATTTAAGGCCTCAGGCCCCTGAACCATTGTCCAGGCTTTTTCCCTGGGAAACAAAACTCAGATGCCACTGTTCTGGGTGTCAGTTTTCAGGACCCACTTGGCACTCTTAACCAGACCAAGTTGGAACTGGTGCCACCTTGCGTCTGGGAGGCATTCTGCGAGAGGCGCAATTCCAGGAGGCACCCGGCAATTTAAGGCCGCATGACCCTGAACCATTGTACAGGCTTTTTCCCTGGGAAAAAAAACTCAGAAGCCACTGTTCTGGGTGTCAGTTTTCAGGACCCACTTGGCACTCTCAAACCAGACCAAGTTGGAACTTGTGCCACCTTGTGTCTGGGAGGCATCCTGGGAGTGGCGGATCTCCAGGAGGCACCCGGGAATTTAAGGCCTCAGGACCCTGAACCATTGTACAGGATTTTTCCCTGGGAAACAAAACTCACAAGCCACTGTTCTGGGTGTCAGTTTTCAGGAGCCATTTGGCACTCTAAAACCAGACCAAGTTGGCGCTGGTGTCATTTTGCGTCGGGGAGGCATCCTGCAAGAGGCGCATCTCCAGGAGGCACTCGGGAATTTAAGGTCGCAAGACCCTGAACCATTGTACAGGCATTTTCCCTGGGAAACAAAACTCACAAGCCACTGTTCTGGGTGTCAGTTTTCAGGACCCACTTAGCACTCTTAAACCAGACCAAGTTGGAACTGGTGCCATCTTGCGTCTGGGAGGCATCCTGAGAGATGCCGAATTCCAGGAGGAACCCGGCAATTTAAGGCCTCAGGCCCCTGAACCATTGTACAGGCATTTTCCCTGGGAAACAAAACTCACAAGCCACTGTTCTGGGTGTCAGTTTTCAGGACCAATTTGGCACTCTTAAACCAGACCAAGTTGGAACTGGTGCCACCTTGTGTCTGGGAGGCGTCCTGGGAGGAGCGGATCTCCAGGTGGCACTCGGGAATTTAAGGCCGCAGGACCCTGAACCATTATACAGGCTTTTTATCTGGGAAACAAAACTCTCAAGCCACTGTTCTGGGTGTCAGTTTGAAGGACCCACTTGGCACTCTTAAACCAGACCAAGTGGGAACTGGTGCCACCTTGCGTCTGGGAGGCATCCTTCGAGAGGCCGAATTCCAGGAGGCACCCGGCAATTTAAGGCCTCAGGTCCCTGAACCATTGTACAGGCTTTTTCCCTGGGAAACAAAACTCACAAGCCACTGTTCTGGGTGTCAGTTTGCAGGACCCACTTGGCACTCTGAAACCAGACCAAGTTGGAACTGGTGCCACCTTGCGTCTGGGAGGCATCCTGCGAGAGGCCGAATTCCAGGAGGCACCCGGCAATTTAAGGCCTCAGGCCCCTGAACCATTGTACAGGCATTTTCCCTGGGAAACAAAACTCACAAGCCACTGTTCTGGGTGTCAGTTTTCAGGACCCACTTGGCACTCTCAAACCAGACCAAGTTGGAACTGGTGCCACCTTGCGTCTGGGAGGCATCCTGCGAGAGGCGCAATTCCAGGAGGCACCCGGCAATTTAAGGCTGCAGGCCCCTGAACCATTGTACAGGCTTTTTCCCTGGGAAACAAAACTCACAAGCCACTGTTCTGGGTGTCAGTTTTCAGGACCCACTTGGCACTCTCAAACCAGATGAAGTTGGCACTGGTGCCACCTTGTTTCTGCGAGGCATCCTGCGAGAGGCGCAATTCCAGGAGGCACGCTGCAATTTTAGGCCGCAAGACCCTGAACCATGGTCCAGGCTTTTCCCTGGGAAACAAAACTCACAAGCCACTGTTCTGGGTGTCAGTTTTCAGGACCCACTTGGCACTCTCAAACCAGACCAAGTTGGAACTGGTGCCACCTTGCGTCTGGGAGGCATCCTGCGAGAGGCCGAATTCCAGGAGGCACCCGGCAATTTAAGGCCTCAGGCCCCTGAACCATTGTACAGGCTTTTTCCCTGGGAAACAAAACTCACAAGCCACTGTTCTGGGTGTCAGTTTTCAGGAGCCACTTGGCACTCGCAAACCAGACCAAGTTGGAACTGGTGCCACCTTGTATCTGGGAGGCATCCTGCGAGAGGCGGATCTCCAGGAGGCACTCGGGAATTTAAGGCCGCAGGACCCTGAACCATTGCACAGGCTTTTTCCCTGGAAAACAAAACTCACAAGCCACTGTTCTGGGTGTCAGTTTGCAGGACCCACTTGGCACTCTTAAACCAGACTAAGTTGGAACTGGTGCCACCTTGCGTCTGGGAGGCATCCTGCGAGAGGCCGAATTCCAGGAGGCACCCAGCAATTTAAGGCCTCAGGCCCGTGAACCATTGTACAGGCTTTTTCCCAGGGAAACAAAACTCACAAGCCACTGTTCTGGGTGTCAGTTTTCAGGACCCTATTGGTACTCTTAAACCAGACCAAGTTGGAACTGGTGCCACCTTGTGTCTGGGAGGCATCCTGCGAGAGGCGCAATTCCAGGAGGCACCTGGCAATTTAAGGCTGCAAGACCCTGAACCATTGTACAGGCTTTTTCCCTGGGAAACAAAACTCAGAAGCCACTGTTCTGGGTGTCAGTTTGCAGGACCCACTTGGCACTCTTAAACCAGACCAAGTTGGCACTGGTGTCATTTTGCGTCAGGGAGGCATCCTGCAAGAGGCGCATCACCAGGAGGCACACGGCAATTTAAGGTCGCAAGACCCTGAACCATTGTACAGGCTTTTTCCCTGGGAAACAAAACTCACAAGCCACTGTTCTGGGTGTCAGTTTTCAGGACCCACTTGGCACTCTTAAACCAGACCAAGTTGGCACTGGTGCCACCTTGCGTCTGGGAGGCATCCTGCGAGAGGAGCAATTCCAGGAGGCACCCGGCAATTTAAGGCCTCAGGCCCCTGAACCATTCTACAGGCTGTTTTCCTGGGAAACAAAACTCACAAGCCACTGTTCTGGGTGTCAGTTTGCAGGAGCCACCTGGCACTCTTAAATGAGAGGAGGTTGGCACTGGTGTCATTTTGCATCTGGGAGGCATCCTGCGAGAGGCGGAACTCCAGTAGGCACTCGGCAATTTAAGGCCTCAGGCCCCTGAACCATTCTACAGGCTTTTTCCCTGGGAAACAAAACTCACAAGCCACTGTTCTGGGTGTCAGTTTTCAGGACCCTATTGGCACTCTCAAACCAGACCCAGTTGGATCTGGTGCAACCTAGCGTCTGGGAGGCATCTTGCGAAAGGCCCATTACCAGGAGGCACACGGCAATTTAAGGCCTCAGACCCGTGAACCATTGTACAGGCTTTTTCCCTGGGAAACAAAACTCACAAGCCACTGTTCTGGGTGTCAGTTTTCAGGACCCACTTGGAACTCTAAACCAGACCAAGTTGGAACTGGTGCCACCTTGGGTCTGGGAGGCATCCTGCGAGAGGCCGAATTCCAGGAGGCACCCGGCAATTTAAGGCCGCAAGACCCTGAACCATTGTCCAGGCTTTTTCCCTGGGAAACAAAACTCACAAGCCACTGTTCTGGGTGTCAGTTTGCAGGACCCACTTGGAACTCTCGAACCAGACCAAGTTGGAACTGGTGCCACCTTGCGTCTGGGAGGCATCCTGCAAGAGGCCGAATTCCAGAAGGCACCCGGCAATTTAAGGCCTCAGGCCCCTGAACCATTGTACAGGCTTTTTCCCTGGGAAACAAAACTCACAAGCCATAGTTCTGGGTGTCAGTTTTCAGGACCCACTTGGATCTCTCAAACCAGACCAAGTTGGAACTGGTGCCACCTTGCGACTGGGAGGCAGTTTGCGAGAGGCCGAATTCCAGGAGGCACCCGGCAATTTAAGGCCTCAGGTCCCTGAACCATTGTACAGGCTTTTTCCCTGGGAAACATAACTCAGAAGCCACTGTTCTGGGTGTCAGTTTGCAGGAGGCACCTGGCACTCTAAAACCAGACGAAGTTGGCACTGGTGTCATTTTGCGTCAGGGAGGCATCCTGCAAGAGGCGCATCACCAGGAGGCACACGGCAATTTAAGGTCGCAAGACCCTGAACCATTGTACAGGCTTTTTCCCTGGGAAACAAAACTCACAAGCCACTGTTCTGGGTGTCAGTTTTCAGGACCCACTTGGCACTCTCAAAGCAGACGAAGTTGGAACTGGTGCCACCTTGTGTCTGGGAGGCATCCTGCGAGAGGCCGAATTCCAGGAGGCACTCGGCATTTTAAGGCCTCAAGCCCCTGAACCATTGTACAGGCTTTTTCCCTGGGAAACAAAACTCACAAGCCACTGTTCTGGGTGTCAGTTTTCAGGACACACTTGGCACTCTTAAACCAGACCAAGTTGGAACTGGTGCCACCTAGCGTCTGGGAGGCATCCTGAGAGAGGCCGTATTCCAGGAGGAACCCGGCAATTTAAGGCCTCAGGCCCCTGAACCATATTATAGGCGTTTTCCCTGGGAAACAAAACTCAGAAGCCACTGTTCTGGGTGTCAGTTTTCAGGAGCCACTTGGCACTCGCAAACCAGACCAAGTTGGAACTGGTGCCACCTTGTATCTGGGAGGCATCCTGCGAGAGGCGGATCTCCAGGAGGCACTCGGGAATTTAAGGCCGCAGGACCCTGAACCATTGTACAGGCTTTTTCCCTCGGAAACAAAACTCACAAGCCACTGTTCTGGGTGTCAGTTTTCAGGACCCACTTGGCACTCTTAAACCAGACCAAGTTGGAACTGGTGCCACCTTGCGTCTGGGAGGCATCCTTCGACAGGCGGAATTCCAGGAGGCACCCGGCAATTTAAGGCCTCAGGCCCCTGAACCATTGTCCAGGCTTTTTCCCTGGGAAACAAAACTCACAAGCCACTGTTCTGGGTGTCAGTTTTCAGGACCCACTTGGCACTCTTAACCAGACCAAGTTGGAACTGGTGCCACCTTGCGTCTGGGAGGCATTCTGCGAGAAGCGCAATTCCAGGAGGCACCCGGCAATTTAAGGCCGCATGACCCTGAACCATTGTACAGGCTTTTTCCCTGGGAAAAAAAACTCAGAAGCCACTGTTTTGGGTGTCAGTTTTCAGGACCCACTTGGCACTCTCAAACCAGACCAAGTTGGAACTTGTGCCACCTTGTGTCTGGGAGGCATCCTGGGAGTGGCGGATCTCCAGGAGGCACCCGGGAATTTAAGGCCTCAGGACCCTGAACCATTGTACAGGATTTTTCCCTGGGAAAAAAAACTCACAAGCCACTGTTCTGGGTGTCAGTTTTCAGGAGCCATTTGGCACTCTAAAACCAGACCAAGTTGGCGCTGGTGTCATTTTGCGTCGGGGAGGCATCCTGCAAGAGGCGCATCTCCAGGAGGCACTCGGGAATTTAAGGTCGCAAGACCCTGAACCATTGTACAGGCATTTTCCCTGGGAAACAAAACTCACAAGCCACTGTTCTGGGTGTCAGTTTTCAGGACCCACTTAGCACTCTTAAACCAGACCAAGTTGGACCTGGTGCCATCTTGCGTCTGGGAGGCATCCTGAGAGATGCCGAATTCCAGGAGGAACCCGGCAATTTAAGGCCTCAGGCCCCTGAACCATTGTACAGGCATTTTCCCTGGGAAACAAAACTCACAAGCCACTGTTCTGGGTGTCAGTTTTCAGGACCAATTTGGCACTCTTAAACCAGACCAAGTTGGAACTGGTGCCACCTTGTGTCTGGGAGGCGTCCTGGGAGGAGCGGATCTCCAGGTGGCACTCGGGAATTTAAGGCCGCAGGACCCTGAACCATTATACAGGCTTTTTACCTGGGAAACAAAACTCTCAAGCCACTGTTCTGGGTGTCAGTTTGAAGGACCCACTTGGCACTCTTAAACCAGACCAAGTGGGAACTGGTGCCACCTTGCGTCTGGGAGGCATCCTTCGAGAGGCCGAATTCCAGGAGGCACCCGGCAATTTAAGGCCTCAGGTCCCTGAACCATTGTACAGGCTTTTTCCCTGGGAAACAAAACTCACAAGCCACTGTTCTGGGTGTCAGTTTGCAGGACCCACTTGGCACTCTGAAACCAGACCAAGTTGGAACTGGTGCCACCTTGCGTCTGGGAGGCATCCTGCGAGAGGCCGAATTCCAGGAGGCACCCGGCAATTTAAGGCCTCAGGCCCCTGAACCATTGTACAGGCATTTTCCCTGGGAAACAAAACTCACAAGCCACTGTTCTGGGTGTCAGTTTTCAGGACCCACTTGGCACTCTCAAACCAGACCAAGTTGGAACTGGTGCCACCTTGCGTCTGGGAGGCATCCTGCGAGAGGCGCAATTCCAGGAGGCACCCGGCAATTTAAGGCTGCAGGCCCCTGAACCATTGTACAGGCTTTTTCCCTGGGAAACAAAACTCACAAGCCACTGTTCTGGGTGTCAGTTTTCAGGACCCACTTGGCACTCTCAAACCAGATGAAGTTGGCACTGGTGCCACCTTGTTTCTGCGAGGCATCCTGCGAGAGGCGCAATTCCAGGAGGCACGCTGCAATTTTAGGCCGCAAGACCCTGAACCATGGTCCAGGCTTTTCCCTGGGAAACAAAACTCACAAGCCACTGTTCTGGGTGTCAGTTTTCAGGACCCACTTGGCACTCTCAAACCAGACCAAGTTGGAACTGGTGCCACCTTGCGTCTGGGAGGCATCCTGCGAGAGGCCGAATTCCAGGAGGCACCCGGCAATTTAAGGCCTCAGGCCCCTGAACCATTGTACAGGCTTTTTCCCTGGGAAACAAAACTCACAAGCCACTGTTCTGGGTGTCAGTTTTCAGGAGCCACTTGGCACTCGCAAACCAGACCAAGTTGGAACTGGTGCCACCTTGTATCTGGAGGCATCCTGCGAGAGGCGGATCTCCAGGAGGCACTCGGGAATTTAAGGCCGCAGGACCCTGAACCATTGTACAGGCTTTTTCCCTGGAAAACAAAACTCACAAGCCACTGTTCTGGGTGTCAGTTTGCAGGACCCACTTGGCACTCTTAAACCAGACTAAGTTGGAACTGGTGCCACCTTGCGTCTGGGAGGCATCCTGCGAGAGGCCGAATTCCAGGAGGCACCCAGCAATTTAAGGCCTCAGGCCCGTGAACCATTGTACAGGCTTTTTCCCAGGGAAACAAAACTCACAAGCCACTGTTCTGGGTGTCAGTTTTCAGGACCCTATTGGTACTCTTAAACCAGACCAAGTTGGAACTGGTGCCACCTTGTGTCTGGGAGGCATCCTGCGAGAGGCGCAATTCCAGGAGGCACCTGGCAATTTAAGGCTGCAAGACCCTGAACCATTGTACAGGCTTTTTCCCTGGGAAACAAAACTCAGAAGCCACTGTTCTGGGTGTCAGTTTGCAGGACCCACTTGGCACTCTTAAACCAGACCAAGTTGGCACTGGTGTCATTTTGCGTCAGGGAGGCATCCTGCAAGAGGCGCATCACCAGGAGGCACACGGCAATTTAAGGTCGCAAGACCCTGAACCATTGTACAGGCTTTTTCCCTGGGAAACAAAACTCACAAGCCACTGTTCTGGGTGTCAGTTTTCAGGACCCACTTGGCACTCTTAAACCAGACCAAGTTGGCACTGGTGCCACCTTGCGTCTGGGAGGCATCCTGCGAGAGGAGCAATTCCAGGAGGCACCCGGCAATTTAAGGCCTCAGGCCCCTGAACCATTCTACAGGCTGTTTTCCTGGGAAACAAAACTCACAAGCCACTGTTCTGGGTGTCAGTTTGCAGGAGCCACCTGGCACTCTTAAATGAGAGGAGGTTGGCACTGGTGTCATTTTGCATCTGGGAGGCATCCTGCGAGAGGCGGAACTCCAGTAGGCACTCGGCAATTTAAGGCCTCAGGCCCCTGAACCATTCTACAGGCTTTTTCCCTGGGAAACAAAACTCACAAGCCACTGTTCTGGGTGTCAGTTTTCAGGACCCTATTGGCACTCTCAAACCAGACCCAGTTGGATCTGGTGCAACCTAGCGTCTGGGAGGCATCTTGCGAAAGGCCCATTACCAGGAGGCACACGGCAATTTAAGGCCTCAGACCCGTGAACCATTGTACAGGCTTTTTCCCTGGGAAACAAAACTCACAAGCCACTGTTCTGGGTGTCAGTTTTCAGGACCCACTTGGCACTCTAAACCAGACCAAGTTGGAACTGGTGCCACCTTGGGTCTGGGAGGCATCCTGCGAGAGGCCGAATTCCAGGAGGCACCCGGCAATTTAAGGCCGCAAGACCCTGAACCATTGTCCAGGCTTTTTCCCTGGGAAACAAAACTCACAAGCCACTGTTCTGGGTGTCAGTTTGCAGGACCCACTTGGAACTCTCGAACCAGACCAAGTTGGAACTGGTGCCACCTTGCGTCTGGGAGGCATCCTGCGAGAGGCGCAATTCCAGGAGGCACCCGGCAATATAAGGCCTCAGGCCCCTGAACCATTGTACAGGCATTTTCCCTGGGAAACAAAACTCACAAGCCACTGTTCTGGGTGTCAGTTTTCAGGACCCACTTGGCACTCTTAAACCAGACCAAGTTGGAACTGGTGCCACCTTGCGTCTGGGAGGCATCCTGCGAGAGGAGCAATTCCAGGAGGCACCCGGCAATTTAAGGCCGCAGGACCCTGAACCATTGTACAGGCTTTTTCCCTGGGAAACAAAACTCACAAGCCACTGTTTTGGGTGTCAGTTTTCAGGACCCACTTGGCACTCTTAAACCAGACCAAGTTGGAACTGGTGCAACCTTGCGTCTGGGAGGCATCCTGCGAGAGGCGCAATTCCAGGAGGCACCCGGCAATTTAAGGCCGCAGGACCCTGAACCATTGTACAGGCTTTTTCCCTGGGAAAAAAAACTCACAAGCCACTGTTCTGGGTATCAGTTTGCAGGACACACCTGGCACTCTCAAACCAGACCAAGTTGGCACTGGTGTTCCTTTGCGTCTGGGAGGCATCCTGCAAGAGGCGCAGCTCCTGGAGGCACCCGGCAATTTAAGGTCGCAAGACCCTGAACCATTGTACAGGCATTTTCCCTGGGAAACAAAACTCAGAAGCCACTGTTCTGGGTGTCAGTTTTCAGGACCCACTTGGCACTCTCAAACCAGACCAAGTTGGAACTGGTGCCACCTAGCGTCTGGGAGGCACCCTGCGAGAGGCGCAATTCCAGGAGGCACCTGGCAATTTAAGGCCGCAAGACCCTGAACCATTGTCGAGGCTTTTTACCTGGGAAACAAAACTCAGAAGCCACTGTTCTGGGTGTCAGTTTTCAGGACCCTATTGGCACTCTTAAACCAGACCAAGTTGGAACTTGTGCCACCTTGTGTCTGGGAGGCATCCTGCGAGAGGCCGAATTCCAGGAGGCACCCAGCAATTTAAGGCCTCAGGCCCGTGAACCATTGTACAGGCTTTTTCCCTGGGAAACAAAACTCACAAGCCACTGTTCTGGGCGTCAGTTTTCAGGACCCACTTGGCACTCTAAAACCAGACCAAGTTGGAACTGGTGCCACCTTGGGTCTGGGAGGCATCCTTCGACAGGCCGAATTCCAGGAGGCACCCAGCAATTTAAGGCCTCAGGCCCCTGAACCATTGTACAGGCTTTTTCCCTGGGAAACAAAACTCACAAGCCACTGTTCTGGGTGTCAGTTTTAAGGACCCACTTGGCACTCGCAAACCAGACCAAGTCTGAACTGGTGCCACCTTGCGTCTGGGAGGCATCCTGCGAGAGGCCGAATTCCAGGAGGCACCCGGCAATTTAAGGCCTCAGGCCCCTGAACCATTGTACAGGCTTTTTCCCTGGGAAACAAAACTCACAAGCCACTGTTTTGGGTGTCAGTTTTCAGGACCCACTTGGCACTCTTAAACCAGACCAAGTTGGAACTGGTGCAACCTTGCGTCTGGGAGGCATCCTGCGAGAGGCGCAATTCCAGGAGGCACCCGGCAATTTAAGGCCGCAGGACCCTGAACCATTGTCCAGGCTTTTTCCCTGGGAAACAAAACTCACAAGCCACTGTTCTGGGTATCAGTTTGCAGGACACACCTGGCACTCTCAAACCAGACCAAGTTGGCACTGGTGTTCCTTTGCGTCTGGGAGGCATCCTGCAAGAGGCGCAGCTCCTGGAGGCACCCGGCAATTTAAGGTCGCAAGACCCTGAACCATTGTACAGGCATTTTCCCTGGGAAACAAAACTCAGAAGCCACTGTTCTGGGTGTCAGTTTTCAGGACCCACTTGGCACTCTCAAACCAGACCAAGTTGGAACTGGTGCCACCTAGCGTCTGGGAGGCACCCTGCGAGAGGCGCAATTCCAGGAGGCACCTGGCAATTTAAGGCCGCAAGACCCTGAACCATTGTCGAGGCTTTTTACCTGGGAAACAAAACTCAGAAGCCACTGTTCTGGGTGTCAGTTTTCAGGACCCTATTGGCACTCTTAAACCAGACCAAGTTGGAACTTGTGCCACCTTGTGTCTGGGAGGCATCCTGCGAGAGGCCGAATTCCAGGAGGCACCCAGCAATTTAAGGCCTCAGGCCCGTGAACCATTGTACAGGCTTTTTCCCTGGGAAACAAAACTCACAAGCCACTGTTCTGGGCGTCAGTTTTCAGGACCCACTTGGCACTCTAAAACCAGACCAAGTTGGAACTGGTGCCACCTTGGGTCTGGGAGGCATCCTTCGACAGGCCGAATTCCAGGAGGCACCCAGCAATTTAAGGCCTCAGGCCCCTGAACCATTGTACAGGCTTTTTCCCTGGGAAACAAAACTCACAAGCCACTGTTCTGGGTGTCAGTTTTAAGGACCCACTTGGCACTCGCAAACCAGACCAAGTCTGAACTGGTGCCACCTTGCGTCTGGGAGGCATCCTGCGAGAGGCCGAATTCCAGGAGGCACCCGGCAATTTAAGGCCTCAGGCCCCTGAACCATTGTACAGGCATTTTCCCTGGGAAACAAAACTCACAAGCCACTGTTCTGGGTGTCAGTTTTCAGGACCCACTTGGCACTCTCAAACCAGACCAAGTTGGAACTGGTGCCACCTTGCGTCTGGGAGGCATCCTGCGAGAGGCGCAATTCCAGGAGGCACCCGGCAATTTAAGGCTGCAGGCCCCTGAACCATTGTACAGGCTTTTTCCCTGGGAAACAAAACTCAGAAGCCACTGTTCTGGGTGTCAGTTTTCAGGACCCACTTGGCACTCTCAAACCAGATGAAGTTGGAACTGGTGCCACCTTGTTTCTGCGAGGCATCCTGCGAGAGGCGCAATTCCAGGAGGCACGCTGCAATTTTAGGCCGCAAGACCCTGAACCATGGTCCAGGCTTTTCCCTGGAAAACAAAACTCACAAGCCACTGTTCTGGGTGTCAGTTTTCAGGACCCACTTGGCACTCTCAAACCAGACCAAGTTGGAACTGGTGCCACCTTGGGTCTGGGAGGCACCCTGCGAGAGGCGCAATTCCAGGAGGCACCTGGCAATTTAAGGCCGCAAGACCCTGAACCATTGTCGAGGCTTTTTACCTGGGAAACAAAACTCAGAAGCCACTGTTCTGGGTGTCAGTTTTCAGGACCCTATTGGCACTCTTAAACCAGACCAAGTTGGAACTTGTGCCACCTTGTTTCTGGGAGGCATCCTGCGAGAGGCCGAATTCCAGGAGGCACCCAGCAATTTAAGGCCTCAGGCCCGTGAACCATTGTACAGGCTTTTTCCCTGGGAAACAAAACTCACAAGCCACTGTTCTGGGCGTCAGTTTTCAGGACCCACTTGGCACTCTTAAACCAGACCAAGTTGGAACTGGTGCCACCTTGGGTCTGGGAGGCATCCTTCGACAGGCCGAATTCCAGGAGGCACCCAGCAATTTAAGGCCTCAGGCCCCTGAACCATTGTACAGGCTTTTTCCCTGGGAAACAAAACTCAGAAGCCACTGTTCTGGGTGTCAGTTTTAAGGACCCACTTGGCACTCTTAAACCAGACTAAGTTGGAACTGGTGCCACCTTGCGTCTGGGAGGCATTCTGCGAGAGGCGCAATTCCAGGAGGCACCCGGCAATTTAAGGCCTCAGGCCCCTGAACCATTGTACAGGCTTTTTCCCTGGGAAACAAAACTCACAAGCCACTGTTCTGGGTGTCAGTTTTCAGGACCCACTTGGCACTCTCAAACCAGACCCAGTTGGATCTGGTGCAACCTAGCGTCTGGGAGGCATCTTGCGAAAGGCCCATTACCAGGAGGCACACGGCAATTTAAGGCCTCAGACCCGTGAACCATTGTACAGGCTTTTTCCCTGGGAAACAAAACTCACAAGCCACTGTTCTGGGTGTCAGTTTTCAGGACCCACTTGGCACTCTAAACCAGACCAAGTTGGAACTGGTGCCACCTTGGGTCTGGGAGGCATCCTGCGAGAGGCCGAATTCCAGGAGGCACCCGGCAATTTAAGGCCTCAGGCCCCTGAACCATTGTCCAGGCTTTTTCCCTGGGAAACAAAACTCAGAAGCCACTGTTCTGGGTGTCAGTTTGCAGGACCCACTTGGAACTCTCGAACCAGACCAAGTTGGAACTGGTGCCACCTTGCGTCTGGGAGGCATCCTGCGAGAGGCGCAATTCCAGGAGGCACCCGGCAATATAAGGCCTCAGGCCCCTGAACCATTGTACAGGCATTTTCCCTGGGAAACAAAACTCACAAGCCACTGTTCTGGGTGTCAGTTTTCAGGACCCACTTGGCACTCTTAAACCAGACCAAGTTGGAACTGGTGCCACCTTGCGTCTGGGAGGCATCCTGCGAGAGGAGCAATTCCAGGAGGCACCCGGCAATTTAAGGCCGCAGGACCCTGAACCATTGTACAGGCTTTTTCCCTGGGAAACAAAACTCACAAGCCACTGTTTTGGGTGTCAGTTTTCAGGACCCACTTGGCACTCTTAAACCAGACCAAGTTGGAACTGGTGCAACCTTGCGTCTGGGAGGCATCCTGCGAGAGGCGCAATTCCAGGAGGCACCCGGCAATTTAAGGTCGCAAGACCCTGAACCATTGTACAGGCATTTTCCCTGGGAAACAAAACTCAGAAGCCACTGTTCTGGGTGTCAGTTTTCAGGACCCACTTGGCACTCTCAAACCAGACCAAGTTGGAACTGGTGCCACCTTGGGTCTGGGAGGCACCCTGCGAGAGGCGCAATTCCAGGAGGCACCTGGCAATTTAAGGCCGCAAGACCCTGAACCATTGTCGAGGCTTTTTACCTGGGAAACAAAACTCAGAAGCCACTGTTCTGGGTGTCAGTTTTCAGGACCCTATTGGCACTCTTAAACCAGACCAAGTTGGAACTTGTGCCACCTTGTGTCTGGGAGGCATCCTGCGAGAGGCCGAATTCCAGGAGGCACCCAGCAATTTAAGGCCTCAGGCCCGTGAACCATTGTACAGGCTTTTTCCCTGGGAAACAAAACTCACAAGCCACTGTTCTGGGCGTCAGTTTTCAGGACCCACTTGGCACTCTAAAACCAGACCAAGTTGGAACTGGTGCCACCTTGGGTCTGGGAGGCATCCTTCGACAGGCCGAATTCCAGGAGGCACCCAGCAATTTAAGGCCTCAGGCCCCTGAACCATTGTACAGGCTTTTTCCCTGGGAAACAAAACTCACAAGCCACTGTTCTGGGTGTCAGTTTTAAGGACCCACTTGGCACTCGCAAACCAGACCAAGTCTGAACTGGTGCCACCTTGCGTCTGGGAGGCATCCTGCGAGAGGCCGAATTCCAGGAGGCACCCGGCAATTTAAGGCCTCAGGCCCCTGAACCATTGTACAGGCATTTTCCCTGGGAAACAAAACTCACAAGCCACTGTTCTGGGTGTCAGTTTTCAGGACCCACTTGGCACTCTCAAACCAGACCAAGTTGGAACTGGTGCCACCTTGCGTCTGGGAGGCATCCTGCGAGAGGCGCAATTCCAGGAGGCACCCGGCAATTTAAGGCTGCAGGCCCCTGAACCATTGTACAGGCTTTTTCCCTGGGAAACAAAACTCAGAAGCCACTGTTCTGGGTGTCAGTTTTCAGGACCCACTTGGCACTCTCAAACCAGATGAAGTTGGAACTGGTGCCACCTTGTTTCTGCGAGGCATCCTGCGAGAGGCGCAATTCCAGGAGGCACGCTGCAATTTTAGGCCGCAAGACCCTGAACCATGGTCCAGGCTTTTCCCTGGAAAACAAAACTCACAAGCCACTGTTCTGGGTGTCAGTTTTCAGGACCCACTTGGCACTCTCAAACCAGACCAAGTTGGAACTGGTGCCACCTTGGGTCTGGGAGGCACCCTGCGAGAGGCGCAATTCCAGGAGGCACCTGGCAATTTAAGGCCGCAAGACCCTGAACCATTGTCGAGGCTTTTTACCTGGGAAACAAAACTCAGAAGCCACTGTTCTGGGTGTCAGTTTTCAGGACCCTATTGGCACTCTTAAACCAGACCAAGTTGGAACTTGTGCCACCTTGTTTCTGGGAGGCATCCTGCGAGAGGCCGAATTCCAGGAGGCACCCAGCAATTTAAGGCCTCAGGCCCGTGAACCATTGTACAGGCTTTTTCCCTGGGAAACAAAACTCACAAGCCACTGTTCTGGGCGTCAGTTTTCAGGACCCACTTGGCACTCTCAAACCAGACCAAGTTGGAACTGGTGCCACCTTGCGTCTGGGAGGCATCCTGCGAGAGGCGCAATTCCAGGAGGCACCCGGCAATTTAAGGCTGCAGGCCCCTGAACCATTGTACAGGCTTTTTCCCTGGGAAACAAAACTCAGAAGCCACTGTTCTGGGTGTCAGTTTTCAGGACCCACTTGGCACTCTCAAACCAGATGAAGTTGGAACTGGTGCCACCTTGTTTCTGCGAGGCATCCTGCGAGAGGCGCAATTCCAGGAGGCACGCTGCAATTTTAGGCCGCAAGACCCTGAACCATGGTCCAGGCTTTTCCCTGGAAAACAAAACTCACAAGCCACTGTTCTGGGTGTCAGTTTGCAGGACCCACTTGGCACTCTTAAACCAGACTAAGTTGGAACTGGTGCCACCTTGCGTCTGGGAGGCATCCTGCGAGAGGCCGAATTCCAGGAGGCACCCAGCAATTTAAGGCCTCAGGCCCGTGAACCATTCTACAGGCTTTTTCCCTGGGAAACAAAACTCACAAGCCACTGTTCTGGGCGTCAGTTTTCAGGACCCTATTGGCACTCTTAAACCAGACCAAGTTGGAACTGGTGCCACCTTGTGTCTGGGAGGCATCCTGCGAGAGGCGCAATTCCAGGAGGCACCTGGCAATTTAAGGCTGCAAGACCCTGAACCATTGTACAGGCTTTTTCCCTGGGAAACAAAACTCACAAGCCACTGTTCTGGGTGTCAGTTTGCAGGAGGCACCTGGCACTCTAAAACCAGACGAAGTTGGCACTGGTGTCATTTTGCGTCAGGGAGGCATCCTGCAAGAGGCGCATCACCAGGAGGCACACGGCAATTTAAGGTCGCAAGACCCTGAACCATTGTACAGGCTTTTTCCCTGGGAAACAAAACTCACAAGCCACTGTTCTGGGTGTCAGTTTTCAGGACACACTTGGCACTCTTAAACCAGACCAAGTTGGAACTGGTGCCACCTAGCGTCTGGGAGGCATCCTGAGAGAGGCCGTATTCCAGGAGGAACCCGGCAATATAAGGCCTCAGGCCCCTGAACCATATTACAGGCGTTTTCCCTGGGAAACAAAACTCAGAAGCCACTGTTCTGGGTGTCAGTTTTCAGGAGCCACTTGGCACTCGCAAACCAGACCAAGTTGGAACTGGTGCCACCTTGTATCTGGGAGGCATCCTGCGAGAGGCGGATCTCCAGGAGGCACTCGGGAATTTAAGGCCGCAGGACCCTGAACCATTGCACAGGCTTTTTCCCTGGGAAACAAAACTCACAAGCCACTGTTCTGGGTGTCAGTTTTCAGGACCCACTTGGCACTCTTAAACCAGACCAAGTTGGAACTGGTGCCACCTTGCGTCTGGGAGGCATCCTTCGACAGGCGGAATTCCAGGAGGCACCCGGCAATTTAAGGCCTCAGGCCCGTGAACCATTGTCCAGGCTTTTTCCCTGGGAAACAAAACTCACAAGCCACTTTTCTGGGTGTCAGTTTTCAGGACCCACTTCGCACTCTAAACCAGACCAAGTTGGAACTGGTGCCACCTTGCGTCTGGGAGGCATTCTGCGAGAGGCGCAATTCCAGGAGGCACCCGGCAATTTAAGGCCGCATGACCCTGAACCATTGTACAGGCTTTTTCCCTGGGAAAAAAAACTCAGAAGCCACTGTTTTGGGTGTCAGTTTTCAGGACCCACTTGGCACTCTCAAACCAGACCAAGTTGGAACTTGTGCCACCTTGTGTCTGGGAGGCATCCTGGGAGTGGCGGATCTCCAGGAGGCACCCGGGAATTTAAGGCCTCAGGACCCTGAACCATTGTACAGGATTTTTCCCTGTGAAACAAAACTCACAAGCCACTGTTCTGGGTGTCAGTTTTCAGGAGCCATTTGGCACTCTAAAACCAGACCAAGTTGGCGCTGGTGTCATTTTGCGTCGGGGAGGCATCCTGCAAGAGGCGCATCTCCAGGAGGCACTCGGGAATTTAAGGTCGCAAGACCCTGAACCATTGTACAGGCATTTTCCCTGGGAAACAAAACTCACAAGCCACTGTTCTGGGTGTCAGTTTTCAGGACCCACTTAGCACTCTTAAACCAGACCAAGTTGGATCTGGTGCCATCTTGCGTCTGGGAGGCATCCTGAGAGATGCCGAATTCCAGGAGGAACCCGGCAATTTAAGGCCTCAGGCCCCTGAACCATTGTACAGGCATTTTCCCTGGGAAACAAAACTCAGAAGCCACTGTTCTGGGTGTCAGTTTTCAGGAGCCACTTGGCACTCGCAAACCAGACCAAGTTGGAACTGGTGCCACCTTGTGTCTGGGAGGCGTCCTGGGAGGAGCGGATCTCCAGGTGGCACTCGGGAATTTAAGGCCGCAGGACCCTGAACCATTATACAGGCTTTTTACCTGGGAAACAAAACTCTCAAGCCACTGTTCTGGGTGTCAGTTTGAAGGACCCACTTGGCACTCTTAAACCAGACCAAGTGGGAACTGGTGCCACCTTGCGTCTGGGAGGCATCCTTCGAGAGGCCGAATTCCAGGAGGCACCCGGCAATTTAAGGCCTCAGGCCCCTGAACCATTGTCCAGGCTTTTTCCCTAAGAAACAAAACTCACAAGCCACTGTTCTGGGTGTCAGTTTTCAGGAGCCACTTGGCACTCTTAAACCAGACCAAGTTGGCACTGGTGCCACCTTGTGTCTGGGAGGCATCCTGCGAGAGGCCGAATTCCAGGAGGAACCCAGCAATTTAACGCCTCAGAACCCTGAACCATTCTACAGGCTTTTTCCCTGAGAAAAAAATCTCACAAGCCACTGTTCTGGGTGTTAGTTTTCAGGACACACTTGGCACTCTCAAACCAGACCAAGTTGGAACTGGTGCCACCTTGCGTCGGGGAGGCATCCTGCAAGAGGCGCATCTCCAGGAGGCACACGGCAATTTAAGGTCGCAAGACCCTGAACCATTGTACAGGCATTTTCCCTGGGAAACAAAACTCAGAAGCCACTGTTCTGGGTGTCAGTTTTCAGGACCCACTTGGATCTCTTAAACCAGACCAAGTTGGAAATGGTGCCACCTTGCGTCTGGGAGGCATCCTGCGAGAGGAGCAATTCCAGGAGGCACCCGGCAATTTAAGGCCTCAGGCCCCTGAACCATTGTACAGGCTTTTTCCCTGGGAAACAAAACTCACAAGCCACTGTTCTGGGTGTCAGTTTTCAGGACCCACTTGGCACTCTCAAACCAGATGAAGTTGGCACTGGTGCCACCTTGTTTCTGCGAGGCATCCTGCGAGAGGCGCAATTCCAGGAGGCACGCTGCAATTTTAGGCCGCAAGACCCTGAACCATGGTCCAGGCTTTTCCCTGGGAAACAAAACTCACAAGCCACTGTTCTGGGTGTCAGTTTGCAGGACCCACTTGGCACTCTTAAACCAGACTAAGTTGGAACTGGTGCCACCTTGCGTCTGGGAGGCATCCTGCGAGAGGCCGAATTCCAGGAGCCACCCGGCAATTTAAGGCCTCAGGCCCGTGAACCATTGTACAGGCTTTTTCCCTGGGAAACAAAACTCACAAGCCACTGTTCTGGGTGTCAGTTTGCAGGACCCACTTGGCACTCTTAAACCAGACTAAGTTGGAACTGGTGCCAGCTTGCGTCTGGGAGGCACCCTGCGAGAGGCGCAATTCCAGGAGGCACCTGGCAATTTAAGGCTGCAAGACCCTGAACCATTGTCCAGTCTTTTTCCCTGGGAAACAAAACTCACAAGCCACTGTTCTGGGTGTCAGTTTTCAGGACCCACTTGGCACTCTTAAACCAGACCAAGTTGGCACTGGTGCCACCTTGAGTCTGGGAGGCATCCTGCGAGAGGCGCAATTCCAGGAGACAGCTGGCAATTTAAGGCCGCAGGAACCTGAACCATTGTACAGGCTTTTTCCCTGGGAAACAAAACTCACAAGCCACTGTTCTGGGTGTCAGTTTGCAGGACCCTATTGGCACTCTAAAACCAGACCAAGTTGCCACTGGTGTCATTTTGCATCTGGGAGGAATCCTGCGAGAGGCGGAACTCCAGTAGGCACTCGGCAATTTAAGGCCTCAGGCCCCTGAACTATTGTACAGGCTTTTTCCCTGGGAAACAAAACTCACAAGCCACTGTTCTGGGTGTCAGTTTTCAGGACCCTATTGGCACTCTCAAACCAGACCCAGTAGGATCTGGTGCCACCTAGGGTCTGGGAGGCATCTTGCGAAAGGAACAATTCCAGGAGGCACCTGGCAATTTAAGGCCTCAGGCCCCTGAACCATTCTACAGGCTTTTTCCCTGGGAAACAAAACTCACAAGCCACTGTTCTGGGTGTCAGTTTTCAGGAGCCACTTGGCACTCTTAAACCAGACCAAGTTGGAACTGGTGCCACCTTGCGTCTGGGAGGCATCCTGCGAGAGGCCGAATTCCAGAAGGCACCCGGCAATTTAAGGCCTCAGGCCCCTGAACCATTGTACAGGCTTTTTCCCTGGGAAACAAAACTCACAAGCCATAGTTCTGGGTGTCAGTTTTCAGGACCCACTTGGATCTCTCAAACCAGACCAAGTTGGAACTGGTGCCACCTTGCGTCTGGGAGGCAGTTTGCGAGAGGCCGAATTCCAGGAGGCACCCGGCAATTTAAGGCCTCAGGTCCCTGAACCATTGGACAGGCTTTTTCCCTGGGAAACAAAACTCAGAAGCCACTGTTCTGGGTGTCAGTTTGCAGGAGGCACCTGGCACTCTAAAACCAGACGAAGTGGGCACTGGTGTCATTTTGCGTCAGGGAGGCATCCTGCAAGAGGCGCATCACCAGGAGGCACACGGCAATTTAAGGTCGCAAGACCCTGAACCATTGTACAGGCTTTTTCCCTGGGAAACAAAACTCACAAGCCACTGTTCTGGGTGTCAGTTTTCAGGAGCCACTTGGCACTCGCAAACCAGACCAAGTTGGAACTGGTGCCACCTTGTGTCTGGGAGGCATCCTGCGAGAGGCCGAATTCCAGGAGGCACTCGGCATTTTAAGGCCTCAAGCCCCTGAACCATTGTACAGGCTTTTTCCCTGGGAAACAAAACTCACAAGCCACTGTTCTGGGTGTCAGTTTTCAGGACACACTTGGCACTCTTAAACCAGACCAAGTTGGAACTGGTGCCACCTAGTGTCTGGGAGGCATCCTGAGAGAGGCCGTATTCCAGGAGGAACCCGGCAATTTAAGGCCTCAGGCCCCTGAACCATATTACAGGCGTTTTCCCTGGGAAACAAAACTCAGAAGCCACTGTTCTGGGTGTCAGTTTTCAGGAGCCACTTGGCACTCGCAAACCAGACCAAGTTGGAACTGGTGCCACCTTGTATCTGGGATGCATCCTGCGAGAGGCGGATCTCCAGGAGGCACTCGGGAATTTAAGGCCGCAGGACCCTGAACCATTGTACAGTCTTTTTCCCTGGGAAACAAAACTCACAAGCCACTGTTCTGGGTGTCAGTTTTCAGGACCCACTTGGCACTCTTAAACCAGACCAAGTTGGAACTGGTGCCACCTTGCGTCTGGGAGGCATCCTTCGACAGGC